>NW_026061667.1:5000-20000 GCF_024217435.2 Syngnathus scovelli
CCCGACCGCCACCCCCCGACCGCCACCAGCCGACCGCCACCAGCCGACCGCCACCAGCCGACCGCCACAAGGCGACAGCCACCATCCCCAAGCGCCATCCCCGACCGCCACCCCCCGACCGCCACAAGGCGACAGCCACCATCCCCAAGCGCCATCCCCGACCGCCACCCCCCGACCGCCACCAGCCGACCGCCACCAGCCGACCGCCACAAGGCGACAGCCACCATCCCCAAGCGCCATCCCCGACCGCCACAAGGCGACCGCCACAAGGCGACCGCCACCAGCCGACCGCCACAAGGCGACAGCCACCATCCCCAAGCGCCATCCCCGACCGCCACAAGGCGACCGCCACAAGGCGACCGCCACCAGCCGACCGCCACAAGGCGACAGCCACCATCCCCAAGCGCCATCCCCGACCGCCACCCCCCGACCGCCACCAGCCGACCGCCACCAGCCGACAGCCACCATCCCCAAGCGCCATCCCCAAGCGCCACCCCCGACCGCCACCAGCCGACCGCCACCAGCCGACCGCCACCAGCCGACCGCCACCAGCCGACAGCCACCATCCCCAAGCGCCATCCCCAAGCGCCACCCCCGACCGCCACCAGCCGACAGCCACCAGCCGACCGCCACCAGCCGACCGCCACCGGCCGTTCGCGGTGTGCGCCGCCGTTCCCCAAGCACCCTCCGGGACGAAGCCGGAGCCAGAGAATAGCAGCGGTGGTGCGTAAAAGCTGCGGCCGGGCCTCGCGGAAGGTCCCCGGGCGGCGAGCTGCGGAGCCCCGGCCTCCAGCTTCCACCAGGTAATAGGACCGGGCGCGCGTAAAAGCTGCGGCCGGGCCTCGCGGAAGGTCCTCGGGCATCCAGCGAGATCACACGGCCCCCACCGGAGGCGGCTAGCGCCTCCGTAGAGTAGTACCGGCCCGTGGAAGCGGCCGCCCGTCAGCCTGCGTTGCCGCTGGTCGAAAAATGCACTAAGTGCCAAACCCCATTCATTTACAACGGCGTGTCCGCCAGAGGGCGCACTTCCCCCGGCGGACCAGCCGGCGGGGCTCGTTAGAGAGTGTATCCGCCTGGCAGTGCCTCCTGGACGGCCTGTATTCCGGACCGCGACCGCTAACTTACGGGAGCCTAAACGGCCCGCGGACCAGCCGGCGGGTCCTCCGTGAAAGCCTATCCGCCTGGCGGTGCCTCCTGGCCGGCCTGGATTCCGGACCGCGACCGCTCACTCGCGGGACCCTAAACGGCCCGCGGACCAGCCGGCGGGTCCTCCGTGAAAGCCTATCCGCCTGGCGGTGCCTCCTGGCCGGCCTGGATTCCGGACCGCCACCGCTCACTCGCGGGACCCTAAACGGCCCGCGGACCAGCCGGCGGCTCCTCCGTGAAAGCCTATCCGCCTGGCGGTGCCTCCTGGCCGGCCTGGATTCCGGACCGCCACCGCTCACTCGCGGGACCCTAATCGGCCCGCGGACCAGCCGGCGGATCCTCCGTGAAAGCCTATCCGCCTTCGCCGGTTCCCCGGCCGGCCACGGGTGGCGAGAATCCGGCCTCCTCGCCCGGAGCGCGCTTCGACTTGGGCGAAAAATGCACCAAGTGCCAAACCCCATTCATTTACAACGGCGTGTCCGCCAGAGGGCGCACTTCCTCCGGCCGGCGGGGCTCGTTAGAGAGCGCGTCCGCCTTGGCCGGTTCCCCGGCCGGCCACGGGTGGCGAGAATCCGGCCTCCTCGCCCGGAGCGCGCTTCGACTTGGGCGAAAAATGCACTAAGTGCCAAACCCCATTCATTTACAACGGCGTGTCCGCCAGAGGGCGCACTTCCTCCGGCCGGCGGGGCTCGTTAGAGAGCGCGTCCGCTTTCGCCGGTTCCCCGGTCGGCCGCGAACGGCGAAAAGCCGGCCTCTTCCCCCGGAGCCCGGTGGGCGAATTTTTTTTTTTTTTTTTTTTTTCAAAGTGCCAACGGCTCTCGCGCCGCGCTGCGTCCGCCTTCGCCGGTTCCCCGGTCGGCTCCGAACGAGCGAAAATTCGGCCTCTTGCCCCGGAGCCCGGTCGGCGAATTATTTATTTATTTATTTATTTATTTTTCCAAAGTGCCAACGGCTCTCGCGCCGCGATGCGTCCGCCTTCGCCGGTTCCCCGGTCGGCCACGAACGGCCAAAAATCGGCCTCTCCCCCCGGAGCCCGGTCGGCGAATTATTATTTATTTATTTATTTATTTATTTATTTTTCCAAAGTGCCAACGGCTCTCGCGCCGCGATGCGTCCGCCTTCGCCGGTTCCCCGGTCGGCCACGAAGTATTGCGCATGATTATACGCGATGTTAATATTTATTTAATTATTAAATAAATACATACATGTGTTTATTAATGATATACGCGATGTTAATATTTATTTAATTATTACCTATATTATGAATAAACTAACGGTGATTTTACACGATTTGACTACATACGTGACCGTGATATAGTGCCGAGGGCTCCCGCGCCGTCACGCGTCCGCCTTGGCACGGGTCGCCCGCGGCAGCGAGCGTTCGGCTCGCGGGGGTCCGCGGGGTGTTATTAGGGAGTGCGGCAGCCGTGCCGAGGCTCCGGCCGGCCGCCGGAAGTCCCGCGGGGGAGCGTCGGAGCTCCGCGAGGCCGGCCGGGGAGCCTCTTAGTCATCGCCCGCGCTCGCGGTGGTCCCGGTCGCTTAAAGTGCCACGGGAGGCGTAGCGATGCGAGTGAGTGTGCGCAAAGTGCGAGAGGCGGTGCATTTACGCGCCGTGTCCGCGAGAGGGAGGCAATTCCCCGTTGCGACCTCCGGGAGATCAGCGGGCCGCCGAAAAGGCTCGGCCGGGGTGCCTGGAGCCTCCTCGGGCGTCGAGTTAGGAGGGGGGCGCGCGGAGAACCGGCTGGATGTCCCCTGGAAGCTCAGCGGGCCGTGGGAAAGGCTTGGCCGGGGTGCCGGAAGCCTCGGCCGGCTTAAAAGTGAGGAGGAAAGCGCGCGGAGAACCGGCCGGAGGTCCCCTGGAAGCTCAGCGGGCCGTGGAGAAAGCTTAGCCGGGGTGCCTGGAGCCTCGGCCGGCTTAAAATGTGAGGAGGAAAGCGCGCGGAGAACCGGCCGGAGGTCCCCTGGAAGCTCAGCGGGACGTGGGAAACGCTTGGCCGGGGTGCCGGAAGCCTCGGCCGGCTTAAAAGTGAGGAGGAAAGCGCGCGGAGAACCGGCCGGAGGTCCCCTGGAAGCTCAGCGGGCCGTGGGAAACGCTTGGCCGGGGTGCCGGGAGCCTCGGCCGGCTTAAAACGTGAGGAGGAAAGCACCGGGAGAACCGGCTGGAGGTCTTCTGGAAGCTCAGCGGGCCGCCGAAAACGCGTAGCCGAGGTGCCGGGAGCCTCCTCGGGCGTCAAAAGTGAGGAGCGACGCACCCCCGAGAACCGCCCGGGTCCTCCAGCCACCGTTGAAAAAGACGTCGAGTCAGGCTACCTTAAGAGAGTCACAGTTACTCCCGCCGTTTACCCGCGCGGAGCGTCATCGCCTCCGCGAACCGTCAAAAATAAATAAATTCATAAATAAATAAATGTCAAGTGAGCCTACCTTAAGAGAGTCACAGTTACTCCCGCCGTTTACCCGCGCGGAGCGTCATCGCCTCCGCGAACCGTCAAAAATAAATAAATACATAAATAAATAGATGTCAAGTGAGCCTACCTTAAGAGAGTCACAGTTACTCCCGCCGTTTACCCGCGCGGAGCGTCATCGCCTCCGCGAACCGTCAAAAATAAATAAATACATAAATAAATAGATGTCAAGTGAGCCTACCTTAAGAGAGTCACAGTTACTCCCGCCGTTTACCCGCGCGGAGCGTCATCGCCTCCGCGAACCGTCAAAAATAAATAAATACATAAATAAATAGATGTCAAGTGAGCCTACCTTAAGAGAGTCACAGTTACTCCCGCCGTTTACCCGCGCGGAGCGTCATCGCCTCCGCGAACCGTCAAAAATAAATAAATACATAAATAAATAGATGTCAAGTGAGCCTACCTTAAGAGAGTCACAGTTACTCCCGCCGTTTACCCGCGCGGAGCGTCATCGCCTCCGCGAACCGTCAAAAATAAATAAATACATAAATAAATAGATGTCAAGTGAGCCTACCTTAAGAGAGTCACAGTTACTCCCGCCGTTTACCCGCGCGGAGCGTCATCGCCTCCGCGAACCGTCAAAAATAAATAAATACATAAATAAATAGATGTCAAGTGAGCCACCTTAAGAGAGTCACAGTTACTCCCGCCGTTTACCCGCGCGGAGCGTCATCGCCTCCGCGAACCGTCAAAAATAAATAAATACATAAATAAATAGATGTCAAGTGAGCCTACCTTAAGAGAGTCACAGTTACTCCCGCCGTTTACCCGCGCGGAGCGTCATCGCCTCCGCGAACCGTCAAAAATAAATAAATACATGAATAAATAGTCAAGTGAGCCTACCTTAAGAGAGTCGTAGTTACTCCCGCCGTTCGGCCGCTTAAAGTGCCACGGGAGGCGTAGCAATGCGAGTGAGTGTGCGCCAAGTGCGAGAGGCGGTGTATTTACTCGCCGTGTCCGCGAGAGGGAGGTAACTCCCCGTTGCGACCTCCGGGAGAGCAACGGGCCGCCGAAAACGCTCAGCCGAGGTGCTGGAAGCCTCGGCCGGCTCTCAAAGCGAGGCGCGAGGCACCGGGAGAACCGGCTGGAGGTACCCTGGAAGCTCAGCGGGCCGTGGGAAACGCTCAGCCGAGGTGCTGGAAGCCTCGGCCGGCTCACAAAGCGAGGCGCGAGGCACCGGGAGAACCGGCTGGAGGTCCCCTGGAAGCTCAGCGGGCCGTGGGAAACGCTCAGCCGAGGTGCTGGAAGCCTCGGCCGGCTCACAAAGCGAGGCGCGAGGCACCGGGAGAACCGGCCGGAGGTCCCCTGGAAGCTCAGCGGGCCGTGGAGAAAGCTTAGCCGGGGTGCCGGAAGCCTCGGCCGGCTTAAAATGTGAGGAGGAAACCGGCTGGACGTCTTCTGGAAGATCAGCGGGCCGTGGAAAATGCTAAGCCGAGGTGCTGGTTGTCGAATAAGGCTCCGCCATCTCGTAGAAGGTGCTAATAAAGTTCATATCCGCTCGGCTGGAGGTAATTGGCCCGCGGACCGGCCGGCGGGACCTCCGTGACAGCCTACCCGCCTGGCGGTGCCTCCTGGCCGGCGTGCATTCCGGGCCGCGACCGCTAACTTACGGGACCATAAATGGCCCGCGGACCAGCTGGCGGGACCTCCGTGACCGCCTATCCGCCTGGCGGTGCCTCCTGGCCGGCCTGGATTCCGGACCGCGACCGCTCACTCGCGGGACCCTAAATGGCCCGCGGACCAGCCGGCGGGACCTCCGTGACAGCCTATCCGCCTCCCGGTGGCTGCTGGCCGGCGCGGATTCCGGGCCGCGACCGCTAACTTACGGGACCCCAATTGGCCCGCGGACCAGCCGGCGGGACCCCCGTGACCGCCTATCCGCCTTGGCCGGTTCCCCGGCCGGCCACGGATGGCGAGAATCCGGCCTCCTCGCCCGGAGCGCTCGTCGGCTTCGGCGAAAAATGCACTAAGTGCCAAACCCCATTCATTTACAATGGCGTGTCCGCCAGAGGGCGCAGTTCCCCCCGCGGACCGGCCGGCGGGACCTCCGTGACAGCCTATCCGCCTGGCGGTGGCTGCGGGCCGGCGCGGATTCCGGGCCGCGACCGCTAACTTACGGGACCCCGATTGGCCCGCGGACCAGCCGGCGGGACCTCCGTGACCGCCTATCCGCCTGCGCTGGTTCCCCGGCCGGCGCGAATTCCGGGCCGCGACCGCTAACTTACGGGACCCCGATTGGCCCGCGGACCAGCCGGCGGGACCTCCGTGACCGCCTATCCGCCTGCGCTGGTTCCCCGGCCGGCGCGAATTCCGGGCCGCGACCGCTAACTTACGGGACCCCGATTGGCCCGCGGACCAGCCGGCGGGACCTCCGTGACCGCCTATCCGCCTGCGCTGGTTCCCCGTGCCGGCGCGAATTCCGGGCCGCGACCGCTAACTTACGGGACCCCGATTGGCCCGCGGACCAGCCGGCGGGACCTCCGTGACCGCCTATCCGCCTGCGCTGGTTCCCCGGCCGGCGCGAATTCCGGGCCGCGACCGCTAACTTACGGGACCCCGATTGGCCCGCGGACCAGCCGGCGGGACCTCCGTGACCGCCTATCCGCCTGCGCTGGTTCCCCGGCCGGCGCGAATTCCGGGCCGCGACCGCTAACTTACGGGACCCCGATTGGCCCGCGGACCAGCCGGCGGGACCTCCGTGACCGCCTATCCGCCTGCGCTGGTTCCCCGGCCGGCGCGAATTCCGGGCCGCGACCGCTAACTTACGGGACCCCAATTGGCCCGCGGACCAGCCGGCGGGACCTCCGTGACCGCCTATCCGCCTCCGCTGGTTCCCCGCTCGGCGTGGATTCCGGACCGCGACCGCTAAATTACGGGACCCAAATTGGCCCGCGGACCAGCCGGCGGGACCTCCGTGACCGCCTATCCGCCTTCGCTGGTTCCCCGGTCGGCCACAGATGACGAATATTCGGCCTCTCGCTCTGGAAGTCCTGCCGACTTAGCCGAAAATTTTCTAAGTGCCATCGGCTCTCGCTCGGAAAAGTGTCCGCCTCGTCTGGTTCCCCAGCTCGGCCTCAGAATTCGAAAATTCGGCCTCTCTGAGGTACCAGGGGTAGGCTTTATGTACTTGGTCCCCCCAGTTAGTGTACTCATCACTTTACCCCCCTTTCGCAAAATATAGTCGGCACGTATGTGCAGAACTGTTTATTTTCATTTTAAAAATTTTCTAAGTGCCAGCGGAAGCTGTCACACGAACTGTCCGAGCTACCACGGTGCCCATCCCGGGCAGTGACGGCAAAAGGCCGATGTGTGTTTGATGGAAGTCTGAATAATTTCTAAGTGCCAACGGCTCAACCGCCGTAAAGTGTCCGCCTCGGCTGGTTCTCCCGGTCGGCCCGAACGAGCGAAAATTCGGCCTCTTCCCCTGGAGGTCCGGAACATTTTGGCGAATATTTTCAAAGTGCCAACGGCTGTTCCGCCGTAACGTGTCCGACCCGGCTGGTTCCTCCGGTCGGCCCGAACGAGCGAAAATTCGGCCTCTTCCCCTGGAGGTCCGGACGACTTTGGCGAATATTTTCTAAGTGCGAACGGCTGTTGCGCCGTAACGTGTCCGACCCGGCTGGTTCCTCCGGTCGGCCTGAACGAGCGAAAATTCGGCCTCTTCCCCTGGAGGTCCGGACGACTTTGGCGAATATTTTCAAAGTGCCAACGGCTGTTGGGCCGTAAAGTGTCCGACCCGGCTGGTTCCTCCGGTCGGCCCGAACGAGCGAAAATTCGGCCTCTTCCCCTGGAGGTCCGGAACATTTTGGCGAATATTTTCAAAGTGCCAACGGCTGTTGCGCCGTAACGTGTCCGACCCGGCCGGTTCCTCCGGTCGGCCCGAACGAGCGAAAATTCGGCCTCTTCCCCTGGAGGTCCGGAACATTTTGGCGAATATTTTCAAAGTGCCAACGGCCGTTCCGCCGTAAAGTGTCCGACCCGGCTGGTTCCTCCGGTCGGCCCGAACGAGCGAAAATTCGGCCTCTTCCCCTGGAGGTCCGGACGACTTTGGCGAATATTTTCAAAGTGCCAACGGCTGTTGGGCCGTAAAGTGTCCGACCCGGCTGGTTCCTCCGGTCGGCCCGAACGAGCGAAAATTCGGCCTCTTAACCCTGGAGGTCCGTTCAAGTTTAACGAATAATTTCTAAGTGCTAACGGCTGTTGCGCCGTAACGTGTCCGACCCGGCCGGTTCCTCCGGTCGGCCCGAACGAGCGAAAATACGGCCTCTTCCCCTGGAGGTCCGGAACATTTTGGCGAATATTTTCAAAGTGCCAACGGCTGTTGCGCCGTAACGTGTCCGACCCGGCTGGTTCCTCCGGTCGGCCCGAACGAGCGAAAATTCGGCCTCTTCCCCTGGAGGTCCGGAACATTTTGGCGAATATTTTCTAAGTGCCATCGGCTCTTCCGCCGTAAGGTGTCCGACTCGGCCGGTTCCTCCGGTCGGCCCGAACGAGCGAAAATTCGGCCTCTTCCCCTGGAGGTCCTGTCAAGTTTAACGAATATTTTCTAAGTGCCATCGGCTCTTCCGCCGTAAGGTGTCCGACTCGGCCGGTTCCTCCGGTCGGCCTGAACAAGTGAAAATTCGGCCTCTTCCCCTGGAGGTCCGGAACATTTTGGCGAATATTTTCTAAGTGCCATCGGCTCTTCCGCCGTAAGGTGTCCGACTCGGCCGGTTCCTCCGGTCGGCCTGAACGAGCGAAAATTCGGCCTCTTCCCCTGGAGGTCCTGTCAAGTTTAACGAATATTTTCTAAGTGCCATCGGCTCTTCCGCCGTAAAGCGTCCGACTCGGCTGGTTCCCGATGTCGGCCAGAACAAGTGGAAATTCGGCCTCTTCCCCTGGAGGTCAGTTGAAGTTTAACGAATATTTTCAAAGTGCCAACGGCTGCTCCGCCGTAAAGCGTCCGACTCGGCTGGTTCCCGATGTCGGCCAGAACAAGTGAAAATTCGGCCTCTTCCCCTGGAGGTCCGTTCAAGATTAACGAATATTTTCTAAGTGCCAACGGCTGCTCCGCCGTAAAGCGTCCGACTCGGCTGGTTCCCGATGTCGGCCAGAATAAGTGGAAATTCGGCCTCTTCCCCTGGAGGTCCGTTCAAGATTAACGAATATTTTCTAAGTGCCAACGGCTCTTGCGCCGAAAAGCGTCCGACTCGGCTGGTTCCCGATGTCGGCCAGAACAAGTGAAAAATCGGCCTCTTCCCCTGGAGGTCAGTTGAAGTTTAACGAATATTTTCTAAGTGCCATCGGCTCTTCCGCCGTAAGGTGTCCGACTCGGCTGGTTCCCGATGTCGGCCAGAAAAAGTGACAATTCGGCCTCTTCCCCTGGAGGTCCTTTGAAGTTTAGCGAATATTTTCTAAGTGCCAACGGCTCTTGCGCCGAAAAGCGTCCGCCTCGGCTGGTTCCCGCGGTCGGACACAAAATGTGTCAATTCGGCCTCTCTGAGGTACCAGGGGTAGGCTTTATGTACTTGGTCCCCCCACTTAGTGTACTCATCACTTTACCCCCCTTTCGCAAAATATAGTCGGCACGTATGTGCAGAACTGTTTATTTTCATTTTAAAAATTGTCTAAGTGCCAGCGGAAGCTGTCAAACGAACTGTCCGAGCTACCACGGTGCCCATCCCGGGCAGTGACGGCAAAAGGCCGATGTGTGTTTATGGAAGTCTGAATAATTTCTAAGTGCCAACGGCTCAACCGCCGTAAAGTGTCCGCCTCGGCCGGTTCCCCCGGTCGGCCAGAACGAGTGAAAATTCGGCCTCTTTCCCTGGAGGTCCGGAACATTTTGGCGAATATTTCCTAAGTGCCAACGGCTGCTCCGCCGTAAAGTGTCCGCCTCGGCTGGTTCCCCCGGTCGGCCAGAACAAGTGAAAATTCGGCCTCTTCCCCTGGAGGTCCGGAACATTTTGGCGAATATTTCCTAAGTGCCAACGGCTGCTCCGCCGTAAAGTGTCCGCCTCGGCCGGTTCACCCGGTCGGCCAGAACAAGTGAAAATTTGGCCTCTTCCCCTGGAGGTCCGGAACATTTTGGCGAATATTTCCTAAGTGCCAACGGCTGCTCCGCCGTAAAGTGTCCGACTCGGCTGGTTCCCCCGGTCGGCCAGAACAAGTGAAAAATCGGCCTCTTCCCCTGGAAGTCCGGCCGACTTAAGGCGAATATTTCCTAAGTGCCAACGGCTGTTCCGCCGTAAAGAGTCCGACTCGGCTGGTTCCCGATATCGGCCAGAACAAGTGAAAATTCGGCCTCTTCCCCTGGAAGTCCGGCCGAGTTAAGGCAAATATTTCCTAAGTGCCAACGGCTGCTCCGCCGTAAAGCGTCCGACTCGGCTGGTTCCCGATGTCGGCCAGAACAAGTGGACATTCGGCCTCTTCCCCTGGAAGTCCGGCCAAGTTTGGCGAATATTTCCTAAGTGCCAACGGCTGCTCCGCCGTAAAGTGTCCGACTCGGCTGGTTCCCGATGTCGGCCAGAACAAGTGAATATTCGGCCTCTTCCCCTGGAGGTCCGGAACATTTTGGCAAATATTTCCTAAGTGCCAACGGCTGCTCCGCCGTAAAGAGTCCGACTCGGCTGGTTCCCGATGTCGGCCAGAACAAGTGAAAATTCGGCCTCTTCCCCTGGAAGTCCGGCCGAGTTCGGCGAATATTTCCTAAGTGCCAACGGCTGTTCCGCCGTAAAGAGTCCGACTCGGCTGGTTCCCGATGTCGGCCAGAACAAGTGAAAATTCGGCCTCTTCCCCTGGAGGTCCGTTCAAGATTAACGAATATTTTCTAAGTGCCAACGGCTCTTGCGCCGAAAAGCGTCCGACTCGGCTGGTTCCCGATGTCGGCCAGAACAAGTGAAAATTCGGCCTCTTCCCCTGGAGGTCCGTTCAAGATTAACGAATATTTTCTAAGTGCCAACGGCTGCTCCGCCGTAAAGCGTCCGCTTCGGCTGGTTCCCGATGTCGGCCAGAACAAGTGAAAATTCGGCCTCTTCCCCTGGAGGTCCGTTCAAGATTAACGAATATTTTCTAAGTGCCAACGGCTCTTGCGCCGAAAAGCGTCCGCCTCGGCTGGTTCCCGATGTCGGCCAGAACAAGTGAAAATTCGGCCTCTTCCCCTGGAGGTCCGTTCACGATTAACGAATATTTTCTAAGTGCCAACGGCTCTTGCGCCGAAAAGCGTCCGCCTCGGCTGGTTCCCGATGTCGGCCAGAACAAGTGAAAATTCGGCCTCTTCCCCTGGAGGTCCGTTCAAGATTAACGAATATTTTCTAAGTGCCAACGGCTCTTGCGCCGAAAAGCGTCCGCCTCGGCTGGTTCCCGCGGTCGGACACAAAATGTGTCAATTCGGCCTCTCTGAGGTACCAGGGGTGGGCTTTATGTACTTGGTCCCCCCACTTAGTGTACTCATCACTTTACCCCCATTTCGCAAAATATAGTCGGCACGTATGTGCAGAACTGTTTATTTTCATTTTAAAAATTGTCTAAGTGCCAGCGGAAGCTGTCACGCGAACTGTCCGAGCTACCACGGTGCCCATCCCGGGCAGTGACGGCAAAAGGCCGATGTGTGTTTGATGGAAGTCTGAATAATTTCTAAGTGCCAACGGCTCAACCGCCGTAAAGTGTCCGCCTCGGCTGGTTCTCCCGGTCGGCCCGAACGAGCGAAAATTCGGCCTCTTCCCCTGGAGGTCCGGAACATTTTGGCGAATATTTCCTAAGTGCCAACGGCTGCTCCGCCGTAAAGTGTCCGCCTCGGCTGGTTCCCCCGGTCGGCCAGAACAAGTGAAAATTCGGCCTCTTCCCCTGGAGGTCCGGAACATTTTGGCGAATATTTCCTAAGTGCCAACGGCTGCTCCGCCGTAAAGTGTCCGCCTCGGCCGGTTCACCCGGTCGGCCAGAACAAGTGAAAATTTGGCCTCTTCCCCTGGAGGTCCGGAACATTTTGGCGAATATTTCCTAAGTGCCAACGGCTGCTCCGCCGTAAAGTGTCCGCCTCGGCCGGTTCACCCGGTCGGCCAGAACAAGTGAAAATTTGGCCTCTTCCCCTGGAGGTCCGGAACATTTTGGCGAATATTTCCTAAGTGCCAACGGCTGCTCCGCCGTAAAGTGTCCGACTCGGCTGGTTCCCCCGGTCGGCCAGAACAAGTGAAAAATCGGCCTCTTCCCCTGGAAGTCCGGCCGAGTTAAGGCAAATATTTCCTAAGTGCCAACGGCTGCTCAGCCTTAAAGTGTCCGACTCGGCTGGTTCCCGATGTCGGCCAGAACAAGTGAAAATCCGGCCTCTTCCCCTGGAAGTCCGGCCGAGTTAAGGCAAATATTTCCTAAGTGCCAACGGCTGCTCAGCCTTTAAGTGTCCGACTCGGCTGGTTCCCGATGTTGGCCAGAACAAGTGAAAATCCGGCCTCTTCCCCTGGAAGTCCGGCCGAGTTAAGGCAAATATTTCCTAAGTGCCAAGGGCTGCTCAGCCTTAAAGGGCCCGACTCGTCTGGTTCCCGATGTCGGCCAGAACAAGTGACAATTCGGCCTCTTCCCCTGGAGGTCTTTTCAAGTTTAACGAATATTTTCTAAGTGCCGACGGCTGCTCCGCCTTAAAGCGTCCGACTCGGCTGGTTCCCGATGTCGGCCAGAACAAGTGACAATTCGGCCTCTTCCCCTGGAGGTCCTTTCAAGTTTAACGAATATTTTCTAAGTGCCAACGGCTGCTCCGCCTTAAAGCGTCCGACTCGGCTGGTTCCCGATGTCGGCCAGAACAGGTGAAAATTCGGCCTCTTCCCCTGGAGGTCCGTTCAAGTTTGGCGAATATTTTCTAAGTGCCAACGGCTGCTCCGCCTTAAAGTGTCCGACTCGGCTGGTTCCCGATGTCGGGCAGAACAAGTGACAATTCGGCCTCTTCCCCTGGAAGTCCGGCCGAGTTTGGCGAATATTTTCTAAGTGCCAACGGCTGCTCCGCCGTAAAGAGTCCGACTCGGCTGGTTCCCGATGTCGGCCAGAACAAGTGACAATTCGGCCTCTTCCCCTGGAGGTCCTTTGAAGTTTAGCGAATATTTTCTAAGTTCCAACGGCTCTTGCGCCGAAAAGCGTCCGACTCGGCTGGTTCCCGATGTCGGCCAGAACAGGTGAAAATTCGGCCTCTTCCCCTGGAGGTCCGTTCAAGTTTGGCGAATATTTTCTAAGTGCCAACGGCTGCTCCGCCTTAAAGTGTCCGACTCGGCTGGTTCCCGATGTCGGGCAGAACAAGTGACAATTCGGCCTCTTCCCCTGGAAGTCCGGCCGAGTTTGGCGAATATTTTCTAAGTGCCAACGGCTGCTCCGCCGTAAAGAGTCCGACTCGGCTGGTTCCCGATGTCGGCCAGAAAAAGTGACAATTCGGCCTCTTCCCCTGGAGGTCCTTTGAAGTTTAGCGAATATTTTCTAAGTGCCAACGGCTCTTGCGCCGAAAAGCGTCCGCCTCGGCTGGTTCCCGCGGTCGGCCGTAATAGGCGAAAATTCGGCCTCTTCCCCTGGAGCGACCTCCAAATTTGGGCGAAATTTTTCTAAGTGCCTAAAGGTACCAGGGGTTTGGGTACCAGGGGTGCAGTACGAACTGGTCTTTTGTCAACCCATGTACTTTTTCTAGAGTACATGGGTTGGTCCCCCCACTTAGTGTACTCATCACTTTACCCCCCTTTCGCAAAATATAGTCAGAACGAGCATGGGGGACGCAATTGTTTTCCATGCAAATCAATTGGGCCTGGTCCGAGCGCTGGTAACGGCCGCCAGCAAGCGTCCCCTGCTCGGATAGCAGAACTGAAGAAGGCACGGCACTTCCAGAGAGAGAGAGAAAATTTTCTAAGTGCCACATTTCTCAAAAATTTTCAAAGTGCCACATTTCTCAAAAATTTTCAAAGTGCCACATTTCTCAAAAATTTTCAAAGTGCCACATCTCTCAAAAATGTTCAAAGTGCCACATCTCTGAAAAACTTTCTAAGTGCCACATCTCTGAAAAACTTTCTAAGTGCCACATCTCTGAAAAACTTTCTAAGTGCCACATCTCTGAAAAATTTTCTAAGTGCCACAGCACGGCTGTGAAATATTCAAAGTCCTACAGGCATTGGCAGAATCCGCGGACGGCCGTCTGCTCCCGGCGGCCGCCGCGAAGCTACTACCCCCTCCCGGGGACGGCTGTCTGCTCCCGGCAGCCGTCCTTACCCCCCTCCCCCGTTTGCACCGCCTGAAGTTAGACCCGCCTTGGTAGGGCCCCCACCGGCCCCGGCTCGCCGGCGTTGGGTGGACGGTTCCTGCCCACTTGCGGGTCCCGGTCGCTTGGCAACCGACCGGGGAGGACCAGCCGCCTCCTTAAACACAGGCTGGAAGGGAAATCCGATCAAGCTACGGAGGACCGGCCGCCTCCTTAAACACAGGCCGGAAGGGAAATCCGATCAAGCTACGGAGGACCGGTCGCCTCCCTAAACACAGGCCGGGCAAAAATCTGCGAATGGGCCCGTCAAGGGTAGTGGGTCATCCAAGGAGGGAGGTACCGGCCGCCTCCTTAAACACAGGCCGGGCAAAAATCTGCGAATGGCCCGTCAAGGGTAGAAGGTCATCCAAGGAGGGAGGTACCGGCCGCCTCCTTAAACACAGGCCGGGCAAAAATCTGCGAATGGCCCGTCAAGGGTAGAAGGTCATCCAAGGAGGGAGGTACCGGCCGCCTCCTTAAACACAGGCCGGGCAAAAATCTGCGAATGGCCCGTCAAGGGTTGTTGGTCATCCAAGGAGGGAGGTACCGGCCGCCTCCTTAAACACAGGCCGGGCAAAAATCTGCGAACGGCCCGTCAAGGGTTCTGTCTCATCCAAGAAAGGGGTACCGGCCGCCTCAGAGGCCGGAGCGAAGGGGGCGAAAGGCTGTCGATGGGGAAGGATCGGGGCCACGGCTAATCTAGCGATGCCCGCGTCGGGCGGTCACTCCGACGAATGAGCGGGGCCGAATCCGGCGCGAGGCGGCCTTCAGGCACGTGGGTTCGAGACGACCTCACCCGGCTCTAGCCCGGAGCGAAAAACACTCTTATAACCTGACCGACATGCGCCCATGACCCGCCTTGGTAGGGCCCCCACCGGCCCCGGCTACCGCCGGCGTTGGGTGGACGGTTCCTCCCCACTTGCGGGTCGCACTCCAGCGCTACGGCCGCCGCGCGAGCGCGCGCCCCGCGCCGCCCGCGCAGGCCTAGCGCGAACCGTACGGCAGCGAAACCGAGACGCCCCGGCTCAACCTCACCCAGAGGCCATCCACGGAGGCCGAGCGCGCGATCCGACTTGCGGCACGCCACGTGGGCGTCCGCCGGCCGCGCCGGTCGACCGCGAAACCGATTTCTCAAAGACCAAGCCCGAGTCCCAACCT
>NW_026061667.1:30000-52500 GCF_024217435.2 Syngnathus scovelli
CCCGCAGGTGGAACTTAGTCGTTGGAGGATGACAGCGGGCGTGCGTAAGAGGCTCGCCCGGGGATGCTGCCTCATCCCCGGGCGGCGGGCGGGAGGAGGCAGCCTCCCGCAAGTGGAACTTAGTTGTTGGAGGATGACAGCGGGCGTGCGTAATAGGCTCGCCCGGGGATGAGGCAGCATCCCCGGGCGGCGGGCGGGAGGAGGCAGCCTCCCGCAAGTGGAACTTAGTTGTTGGAGGATGACAGCGGGCGTGCGTAAGAGGCTCGTCCGGGGATGAGGCAGCATCCCCGGGCGGCGGGCGGGAGGAGGCAGCCTCCCGCAAGCGGAACTTAGTTGTTGGAGGATGACAGCGGGCGTGCGTAAGAGGCTCGTCCGGGGATGAGGCAGCATCCCCGGGCGGCGGGCGGGAGGAGGCAGCCTCCCGCAAGCGGAACTTAGTTGTTGGATGATGACAGCGGGCGTGCGTAAGAGGCTCGTCCGGGGATGAGGCAGCATCCCCGGGCGGCGGGCGGGAGGAGGCAGCCTCCCGCAAGCGGAACTTAGTCGTCGGAGGATGTCAGCGGGCGTGCGTAAGATAACGTATGTCCGCCTCTCGGTCACTCTGGCCGGGCGTGGGTGTGCGTCCGCGCCCGTCTTGTGAACCTCCAAGTGGAACTTAGTGATCGGAGGATGACACCGGGCGTGCGTAAGAGGCGCGTCCGGGGATGAGGCAGCATCCTCGGGCGTCAGCCGGGAGTAGGCAGCCTCCCCCAAGTGGAACGTAGCCTCCACTAAGTGGAACTCAGTCTCCGGAGGATGACAGCGGGCGTGCGTAAGAGGCGCGTCCGGGGATGAGGCAGCATCCTCGGACACCGGCCGGGAGCGCGCGGGCGCTGTGGAAGTAAGTACATCCGCTCCTGGTACCTAAAAATTCCTCCAGCGGCGGGCCCCGGGCCTAAACTTTCTCCGGGCCGCGCAACACGCACTTTCCGCCGGACACCGACGGAGGCAACGTCCCCCTCCTGCGGTGACAAAAAAAATCCACCCCTGGTACCTAAAAATTTCTCCAGCGGCGGGCCCCTGGCCTAAACTTTCTCCGGCCCGCGCAACACGCACTTTCCGTCGGACACGGACGGAGGCAACGTCCCCCTCCTGCGGTGACAAAAAAAATCCACCCCTGGTACCTAAAAATTTCTCCAGCGGCGGGCCCCTGGCCTAAATTTTCTCCGGCCCGCGCAACACGCACTTTGCGCCGGACGCCGGTCCCAAACCACCACCGCCGACCGCCACAAGGCGACAGCCACCATCCCCAAGCGCCATCCCCGACCGCCACAAGGCGACCGCCACAAGGCGACCGCCACAAGGCGACAGCCACCATCCCCAAGCGCCATCCCCGACCGCCACAAGGCGACCGCCACCAGCCGACCGCCACAAGGCGACAGCCACCATCCCCAAGCGCCATCCCCAAGCGCCACCCCCGACCGCCACCAGCCGACCGCCACCAGCCGACCGCCACCAGCCGACCGCCACCAGCCGACAGCCACCATCCCCAAGCGCCACCCCCGACCGCCGCCCCCCGACCGCCACAAGGCGACCGCCACCAGCCGACCGCCACAAGGCGACAGCCACCATCCCCAAGCGCCACCCCCGACCGCCACCCCCCGACCGCCACCAGCCGACCGCCACCAGCCGACCGCCACCAGCCGACCGCCACAAGGCGACAGCCACCATCCCCAAGCGCCATCCCCGACCGCCACCCCCCGACCGCCACAAGGCGACAGCCACCATCCCCAAGCGCCATCCCCGACCGCCACCCCCCGACCGCCACCAGCCGACCGCCACCAGCCGACCGCCACAAGGCGACAGCCACCATCCCCAAGCGCCATCCCCGACCGCCACAAGGCGACCGCCACAAGGCGACCGCCACCAGCCGACCGCCACAAGGCGACAGCCACCATCCCCAAGCGCCATCCCCGACCGCCACAAGGCGACCGCCACAAGGCGACCGCCACCAGCCGACCGCCACAAGGCGACAGCCACCATCCCCAAGCGCCATCCCCGACCGCCACCCCCCGACCGCCACCAGCCGACCGCCACCAGCCGACAGCCACCATCCCCAAGCGCCATCCCCAAGCGCCACCCCCGACCGCCACCAGCCGACCGCCACCAGCCGACCGCCACCAGCCGACCGCCACCAGCCGACAGCCACCATCCCCAAGCGCCATCCCCAAGCGCCACCCCCGACCGCCACCAGCCGACAGCCACCAGCCGACCGCCACCAGCCGACCGCCACCGGCCGTTCGCGGTGTGCGCCGCCGTTCCCCAAGCACCCTCCGGGACGAAGCCGGAGCCAGAGAATAGCAGCGGTGGTGCGTAAAAGCTGCGGCCGGGCCTCGCGGAAGGTCCCCGGGCGGCGAGCTGCGGAGCCCCGGCCTCCAGCTTCCACCAGGTAATAGGACCGGGCGCGCGTAAAAGCTGCGGCCGGGCCTCGCGGAAGGTCCTCGGGCATCCAGCGAGATCACACGGCCCCCACCGGAGGCGGCTAGCGCCTCCGTAGAGTAGTACCGGCCCGTGGAAGCGGCCGCCCGTCAGCCTGCGTTGCCGCTGGTCGAAAAATGCACTAAGTGCCAAACCCCATTCATTTACAACGGCGTGTCCGCCAGAGGGCGCACTTCCCCCGGCGGACCAGCCGGCGGGGCTCGTTAGAGAGTGTATCCGCCTGGCAGTGCCTCCTGGACGGCCTGTATTCCGGACCGCGACCGCTAACTTACGGGAGCCTAAACGGCCCGCGGACCAGCCGGCGGGTCCTCCGTGAAAGCCTATCCGCCTGGCGGTGCCTCCTGGCCGGCCTGGATTCCGGACCGCGACCGCTCACTCGCGGGACCCTAAACGGCCCGCGGACCAGCCGGCGGGTCCTCCGTGAAAGCCTATCCGCCTGGCGGTGCCTCCTGGCCGGCCTGGATTCCGGACCGCCACCGCTCACTCGCGGGACCCTAAACGGCCCGCGGACCAGCCGGCGGCTCCTCCGTGAAAGCCTATCCGCCTGGCGGTGCCTCCTGGCCGGCCTGGATTCCGGACCGCCACCGCTCACTCGCGGGACCCTAATCGGCCCGCGGACCAGCCGGCGGATCCTCCGTGAAAGCCTATCCGCCTTCGCCGGTTCCCCGGCCGGCCACGGGTGGCGAGAATCCGGCCTCCTCGCCCGGAGCGCGCTTCGACTTGGGCGAAAAATGCACCAAGTGCCAAACCCCATTCATTTACAACGGCGTGTCCGCCAGAGGGCGCACTTCCTCCGGCCGGCGGGGCTCGTTAGAGAGCGCGTCCGCCTTGGCCGGTTCCCCGGCCGGCCACGGGTGGCGAGAATCCGGCCTCCTCGCCCGGAGCGCGCTTCGACTTGGGCGAAAAATGCACTAAGTGCCAAACCCCATTCATTTACAACGGCGTGTCCGCCAGAGGGCGCACTTCCTCCGGCCGGCGGGGCTCGTTAGAGAGCGCGTCCGCTTTCGCCGGTTCCCCGGTCGGCCGCGAACGGCGAAAAGCCGGCCTCTTCCCCCGGAGCCCGGTGGGCGAATTTTTTTTTTTTTTTTTTTTTTCAAAGTGCCAACGGCTCTCGCGCCGCGCTGCGTCCGCCTTCGCCGGTTCCCCGGTCGGCCCGAACGAGCGAAAATTCGGCCTCTTGCCCCGGAGCCCGGTCGGCGAATTATTTATTTATTTATTTATTTATTTATTTATTTATTTATTTATTTATTTTTCCAAAGTGCCAACGGCTCTCGCGCCGCGATGCGTCCGCCTTCGCCGGTTCCCCGGTCGGCCACGAACGGCCAAAAATCGGCCTCTCCCCCCGGAGCCCGGTCGGCGAATTATTATTTATTTATTTATTTATTTATTTATTTATTTTTCCAAAGTGCCAACGGCTCTCGCGCCGCGATGCGTCCGCCTTCGCCGGTTCCCCGGTCGGCCACGAAGTATTGCGCATGATTATACGCGATGTTAATATTTATTTAATTATTAAATAAATACATACATGTGTTTATTAATAATATACGCGATGTTAATATTTATTTAATTATTACCTATATTATGAATAAACTAACGGTGATTTTACACGATTTGACTACATACGTGACCGTGAGATAGTGCCGAGGGCTCCCGCGCCGTCACGCGTCCGCCTTGGCACGGGTCGCCCGCGGCAGCGAGCGTTCGGCTCGCGGGGGTCCGCGGGGTGTTATTAGGGAGTGCGGCAGCCGTGCCGAGGCTCCGGCCGGCCGCCGGAAGTCCCGCGGGGGAGCGTCGGAGCTCCGCGAGGCCGGCCGGGGAGCCTCTTAGTCATCGCCCGCGCTCGCGGTGGTCCCGGTCGCTTAAAGTGCCACGGGAGGCGTAGCGATGCGAGTGAGTGTGCGCCAAGTGCGAGAGGCGGTGCATTTACGCGCCGTGTCCGCGAGAGGGAGGCAATTCCCCGTTGCGACCTCCGGGAGATCAGCGGGCCGTTCAAATCGCTTAGCCGGGGTGCCGGGAGCCGAGTTAGGAGGGGGGCGCGCGGAGAACCGGCCGGAGGTCCCCTGGAAGCTCAGCGGGACGTGGGAAACGCTTGGCCGGGGTGCCGGAAGCCTCGGCCGGCTTAAAAGTGAGGAGGAAAGCGCGCGGAGAACCGGCCGGAGGTCCCCTGGAAGCTCAGCGGGCCGTGGGAAAAAAGCTCAGCCGGGGTGCCGGAAGCCTCGGCCGGCTTAAAACGTGAGGAGGAAAGCACCGGGAGAACCGGCTGGAGGTCTTCTGGAAGCTCAGCGGGCCGCCGAAAACGCGTAGCCGAGGTGCCGGGAGCCTCCTCGGGCGTCAAAAGTGAGGAGCGACGCACCCCCGAGAACCGCCTGGGTCCTCCAGCCACCGTTGAAAAAGACGTCGAGTCAGGCTACCTTAAGAGAGTCACAGCTACTCCCGCCGTTTACCCGCGCGGAGCGTCATCGCCTCCGCGAACCGTCAAAAATAAATAAATACATGAATAAATGTCAAGTGAGCCTACCTTAAGAGAGTCGTAGTTACTCCCGCCGTTCGGCCGCTCAAAGTGTCATCGGAAGCGGACCCACGCAAGTAAGTGTGCGCAAAGTGCGAGAGGTGGTGTTTTTACTCGCCGCGTCCGCCAGAGGGAGGCAATTCCCCGCCGCGACGGCACGGGCAGCTTCCGAGCGTCTCCCCGAGCGCTCGGAAGTCCGTGCGGGGGGGAGATGAGAGCCGTGCGAGGTACCAGGTGGAGCCGGACGGCGCGGTGCTTCCAAGCAGCCGATCCGCTGGGCTTGGAGCTATTTTCGGCCGCCGGAGGTCCCGCGGAGGAGCGTCGGAGCTCCGCGAGGCCGGGGAGCCTCTCGGTAATCACCCGGGGCCGGCGGAGCGTTATTCGGCCGCTCTGCGCGCGCGCGCACGGCCTCCCGGCGGTGCCGGGGGGTGGTGCGCGAGCGCGCCGGCCGCCGGAGGTCCCGCGGAGGAGCGTCGGAGCTCCGCGAGGCCGGGGAGCCTCTCGGTAATCACCCGGGGCCGGCGGAGCGTTATTCGGCCGCTCTGCGCGCGCGCGCACGGCCTCCCGGCGGTGCCGGGGGGTGGTGCGCGAGCGCGCGCCGGCCGCCGGAGGTCCCGCGGAGGAGCGTCGGAGCTCCGCGAGGCCGGGGAGCCTCTCGGTAATCACCCGGGGCCGGCGGAGCGTTATTCGGCCGCTCTGCGCGCGCGCGCACGGCCTCCCGGCGGTGCCGGGGGGGTGGTGCGCGAGCGCGCCGGCCGCCGGAGGTCCCGCGGAGGAGCGTCGGAGCTCCGCGAGGCCGGGGAGCCTCTCGGTAATCACCCGGGGCCGGCGGAGCGTTATTCGGCCGCTCTGCGCGCGCGCGCACGGCCTCCCGGCGGTGCCGGGGGGTGGTGCGCGAGCGCGCCGGCCGCCGGAGGTCCCGCGGAGGAGCGTCGGAGCTCCGCGAGGCCGGGGAGCCTCTCGGTAATCACCCGGGGCCGGCGGAGCGTTATTCGGCCGCTCTGCGCGCGCGCGCACGGCCTCCCGGCGCCTCCGCGAACCGCCAAAATAAATGTCAAGTGAGCCTACCTTAAGAGAGTCACAGTTACTCCCGCCGTTTACCCGCGCGGAGCGTCATCGCCTCCGCGAACCGTCAAAAATAAATAAATACATAAATAAATAAATGTCAAGTGAGCCTACCTTAAGAGAGTCACAGTTACTCCCGCCGTTTACCCGCGCGGAGCGTCATCGCCTCCGCGAACCGTCAAAAATAAATAAATACATGAATAAATAAATGTCAAGTGAGCCTACCTTAAGAGAGTCACAGTTACTCCCGCCGTTTACCCGCGCGGAGCGTCATCGCCTCCGCGAACCGTCAAAAATAAATAAATACATGAATAAATAGTCAAGTGAGCATACCTTAGGAGAGTCGCAGTTACTCCCGCCGTTCGGCCGCTTAAAGTGCCACGGGAGGCGTAGCAATGCGAGTGAGTGTGCGCCAAGTGCGAGAGGCGGTGTATTTACTCGCCGTGTCCGCGAGAGGGAGGTAACTCCCCGTTGCGACCTCCGGGAGAGCAACGGGCCGCCGAAAACGCTCAGCCGAGGTGCTGGAAGCCTCGGCCGGCTCGCAAAGCGAGGCGCGAGGCACCGGGAGAACCGGCTGGAGGTCCCCTGGAAGCTCAGCGGGCCGTGGGAAACGCTCGGCCGAGGTGCTGGAAGCCTCGGCCGGCTTAAAAGTGAGGAGGAAAGCGCGCGGAGAACCGGCTGGAGGTCCCCTGGAAGCTCAGCGGGCCGTGGGAAACGCTCAGCCGAGGTGCTGGAAGCCTCGGCCGTCTCACAAAGCGAGGCGCGAGGCACCGGGAGAACCGGCTGGAGGTCCCCTGGAAGCTCAGCGGGCCGTGGAGAAAGCTTAGCCGGGGTGCTGGAAGCCTCGGCCGGCTCACAAAGCGAGGCGCGAGGCACCGGGAGAACCGGCTGGAGGTCCCTCGGAAGCTCAGCGGGCCGTGGAGAAAGCTTAGCCGGGGTGCCGGAAGCCTCGGCCGGCTCGCAAAGCGAGGCGCGAGGCACCGGGAGAACCGGCTGGAGGTCCCCTGGAAGCTCAGCGGGCCGTGGGAAAGGCCCGGCCGAGGTGCTGGAAGCCTCGGCCGGCTTAAAACGTGATGAGGAAAGCACCCGGAGAACCGGCTGGACGTCTTCTGTAAGATCAGCGGGCCGTGGAAAATGCTAAGCCGAGGTGCTGGAAGTCGAATAAGGCTTCGTCCAAGGTGCTTATAAAGTTCATATCCGCTCGGCTGGAGGTAATTGGCCAGCCGACCAGCCGGCGGGACCTCCGTGACCGCCTATCCGCCTGCCGGTGCCTCCTGGCCGGCGTGGATTCCGGGCCGCGACCGCTAACTTACGGGACCCTAAATGGCCCGCGGACCAGCTGGCGGGACCTCCGTGACAGCCTATCCGCCTGCCGGTGGCTGCTGGCCGGCGTGCATTCCGGGCCGCGACCGCTAACTTACGGGACCCTAAATGGCCCGCGGACCAGCTGGCGGGACCTCCGTGACAGCCTATCCGCCTGCCGGTGCCTCCTGGCCGGCGTGCATTCCGGGCCGCGACCGCTTACTTACGGGACCCTAAATGGCCCGCGGACCAGCTGGCGGGACCTCCGTGACAGCCTACCCGCCTGGCGGTGGCTGCTGGCCGGCGTGGATTCCGGGCCGCGACCGCTCACTTACGGGACCCTAATTGGCCCGCGGACCAGCTGGCGGGACCTCCGTGACAGCCTACCCGCCTCCCGGTGGCTGCTGGCCGGCGCGGATTCCGGGCCGCGACCGCTAACTTACGGGACCCCAATTGGCCCGCGGACCAGCCGGCGGGACCCCCGTGACCGCCTATCCGCCTTGGCCGGTTCCCCGGCCGGCCACGGATGGCGAGAATCCGGCCTCCTCGCCCGGAGCGCTCGTCGGCTTCGGCGAAAAATGCACTAAGTGCCAAACCCCATTCATTTACAATGGCGTGTCCGCCAGAGGGCGCAGTTCCCCCCGCGGACCAGCCGGCGGGACCTCCGTGACCGCCTATCCGCCCGCGCTGGTTCCCCGGCCGGCGCGAATTCCGGGCCGCGACCGCTAACTTACGGGACCCCGATTGGCCCGCGGACCAGCCGGCGGGACCTCCGTGACCGCCTATCCGCCTGCGCTGGTTCCCCGGCCGGCGCGAATTCCGGGCCGCGACCGCTAACTTACGGGACCCCGATTGGCCCGCGGACCAGCCGGCGGGACCTCCGTGACCGCCTATCCGCCTGCGCTGGTTCCCCGGCCGGCGCGAATTCCGGGCCGCGACCGCTAACTTACGGGACCCCGATTGGCCCGCGGACCAGCCGGCGGGACCTCCGTGACCGCCTATGCGCCTGCGCTGGTTCCCCGGCCGGCGCGAATTCCGGGCCGCGACCGCTAATTTACGGGACCCCAATTGGCCCGCGGACCAGCCGGCGGGACCTCCGTGACCGCCTATCCGCCTTCGCTGGTTCCCCGGTCGGCGTGTATTCCGGGCCGCGGCCGCTCACTTACGGGACCAAAATTGGCCCGCGGACCAGCCGGCGGGACCTCCGTGACCGCCTATCCGCCTGCGCTGGTTCCCCGGCCGGCGTGGATTCCGGACCGCGACCGCTAAATTACGGGACCCAAATTGGCCCGCGGACCAGCCGGCGGGACCTCCGTGACCGCCTATCCGCTTGCGCTGGTTCCCCGGCCGGCGTGGATTCCGGACCGCGACCGCTAAATTACGGGACCCAAATTGGCCCGCGGACCAGCCGGCGGGACCTCCGTGACCGCCTATCCGCCTTCGCTGGTTCCCCGGTCGGCCACAGTTGACGAATATTCGGCCTCTCGCTCTGGAAGTCCTGCCGACTTAGCCGAAAATTTTCTAAGTGCCATCGGCTCTCTCTCGGAAAAGTGTCCGCCTCGTCTGGTTCCCCAGCTCGGCCTCAGAATTCGAAAATTCGGCCTCTCTGAGGTACCAGGGGTAGGCTTTATGTACTTGGTCCCCCCACTTAGTGTACTCATCACTTTACCCCCCTTTCGCAAAATATAGTCGGCACGTATGTGCAGAACTGTTTATTTTCATTTTAAAAATTTTCTAAGTGCCAGCGGAAGCTGTCACACGAACTGTCCGAGCTACCACGGTGCCCATCCCGGGCAGTGACGGCAAAAGGCCGATGTGTGTTTGATGGAAGTCTGAATAATTTCTAAGTGCCAACGGCTCAACCGCCGTAAAGTGTCCGCCTCGGCTGGTTCCTCCGGTCGGCCCGAACGAGCGAAAATTCGGCCTCTTCCCCTGGAGGTCCGGAACATTTTGGCGAATATTTTCAAAGTGCCAACGGCTGTTCCGCCGTAAAGTGTCCGACCGGCTGGTTCCTCCGGTCGGCCCGAACGAGCGAAAATTCGGCCTCTTCCCCTGGAGGTCCGGACGACTTTGGCGAATATTTTCTAAGTGCCAACGGCTGTTGCGCCGTAACGTGTCCGACCCGGCTGGTTCTCCCGGTCGGCCAGAACGAGCGAAAATTCGGCCTCTTCCCCTGGAGGTCCGGAACATTTTGGCGAATATTTTCAAAGTGCCAACGGCTGTTGCGCCGTAACGTGTCCGACCCGGCTGGTTCCTCCGGTCGGCTTGAACAAGCGAAAATTCGGCCTCTTCCCCTGGAGGTCCGGAACATTTTGGCGAATATTTTCAAAGTGCCAACGGCTGTTCCGCCGTAACGTGTCCGACCCGGCTGGTTCCTCCGGTCGGCCCGAACGAGCGAAAATTCGGCCTCTTCCCCTGGAGGTCCGGAACATTTTGGCGAATATTTTCAAAGTGCCAACGGCTGTTGCGCCGTAACGTGTCCGACCCGGCTGGTTCCTCCGGTCGGCCCGAACGAGCGAAAATTCGGCCTCTTCCCCTGGAGGTCCGGAACATTTTGGCGAATATTTTCAAAGTGCCAACGGCTGTTCCGCCGTAAAGTGTCCGACCCGGCTGGTTCCTCCGGTCGGCGCCGAACGAGCGAAAATTCGGCCTCTTCCCCTGGAGGTCCGGAACATTTTGGCGAATATTTTCTAAGTGCCAACGGCTGTTGCGCCGTAAAGTGTCCGACCCGGCTGGTTCCTCCGGTCGCCCCGAACGAGCGAAAATTCGGCCTCTTCCCCTGGAGGTCCGGAACATTTTGGCGAATATTTTCAAAGTGCCAACGGCTGTTCCGCCGTAACGTGTCCGACCCGGCCGGTTCCTCCGGTCGGCCCGAACGAGCGAAAATTCGGCCTCTTCCCCTGGAGGTCCGGAACATTTTGGCGAATATTTTCAAAGTGCCATCGGCTCTTCCGCCGTAAGGTGTCCGACTCGGCCGGTTCCTCCGGTCGGCCTGAACGAGCAAAAATTCGGCCTCTTCCTCTGGAGGTCCTGTCAAGTTTAACGAATATTTTCTAAGTGCGAACGGCTGTTGCGCCGTAACGTGTCCGACCCGGCTGGTTCCTCCGGTCGGCCCGAACGAGCGAAAATTCGGCCTCTTCCCCTGGAGGTCCTGTCAAGTTTAACGAATATTTTCTAAGTGCCATCGGCTCTTCCGCCGTAAGGTGTCCGACTCGGCCGGTTCCTCCGGTCGGCCCGAACGAGCGAAAATTCGGCCTCTTCCCCTGGAGGTCCGGAACATTTTGGCGAATATTTTCAAAGTGCCAACGGCTGTTGCGCCGTAACGTGTCCGACCCGGCCGGTTCCTCCGGTCGGCCCGAACGAGCGAAAATTCGGCCTCTTCCCCTGGAGGTCCGGAACATTTTGGCGAATATTTTCAAAGTGCCAACGGCTGTTGCGCCGTAACGTGTCCGACCCGGCCGGTTCCTCCGGTCGGCCCGAACGAGCGAAAATTCGGCCTCTTCCCCTGGAGGTCCGGAACATTTTGGCGAATATTTTCAAAGTGCCAACGGCTGTTGCGCCGTAACGTGTCCGACCCGGCCGGTTCCTCCGGTCGGCCCGAACGAGCGAAAATTCGGCCTCTTCCCCTGGAGGTCCGGAACATTTTGGCGAATATTTTCAAAGTGCCAACGGCTGTTGCGCCGTAAAGTGTCCGACCCGGCTGGTTCCTCCGGTCGGCCCGAACGAGCGAAAATTCGGCCTCTTCCCCTGGAGGTCCGGACGACTTTGGCGAATATTTTCTAAGTGCGAACGGCTGTTGCGCCGTAACGTGTCCGACCCGGCCGGTTCCTCCGGTCGGCCCGAACGAGCGAAAATTCGGCCTCTTCCCCTGGAGGTCCGGACGACTTTGACGAATATTTTCTAAGTGCCAACGGCTGTTCCGCCGTAACGTGTCCGACCCGGCCGGTTCCTCCGGTCGGCCTGAACAAGTGAAAATTCGGCCTCTTCCCCTGGAGGTCCGGAACATTTTGGCGAATATTTTCTAAGTGCCATCGGCTCTTCCGCCGTAAGGTGTCCGACCCGGCCGGTTCCTCCGGTCGGCCTGAACGAGCGAAAATTCGGCCTCTTCCCCTGGAGGTCCTGTCAAGTTTAACGAATATTTTCTAAGTGCCATCGGCTCTTCCGCCGTAATGTGTCCGACTCGGCCGGTTCCTCCGGTCGGCCTGAACGAGCGAAAATTCGGCCTCTTCCCCTGGAGGTCCTGTCAAGTTTAACGAATATTTTCTAAGTGCCATCGGCTCTTCCGCCGTAAGGTGTCCGACTCGGCCGGTTCCTCCGGTCGGCCTGAACGAGCGAAAATTCGGCCTCTTCCCCTGGAGGTCCTGTCAAGTTTAACGAATATTTTCTAAGTGCCATCGGCTCTTCCGCCGTAAGGTGTCCGACTCGGCCGGTTCCTCCGGTCGGCCTGAACAAGCGAAAATTCGGCCTCTTCCCCTGGAGGTCCGTTCAAGTTTAACGAATATTTTCTAAGTGCCATCGGCTCTTCCGCCGTAAGGTGTCCGACTCGGCTGGTTCCCGATGTCGGCCAGAACAAGTGGAAACTCGGCCTCTTCCCCTGGAGGTCAGTTGAAGTTTAACGAATATTTTCAAAGTGCCAACGGCTGCTCCGCCGTAAAGCGTCCGACTCGGCTGGTTCCCGATGTCGGCCAGAACAAGTGAAAATTCGGCCTCTTCCCCTGGAGGTCCGTTCAAGATTAACGAATATTTTCTAAGTGCCAACGGCTGCTCCGCCGTAAAGCGTCCGACTCGGCTGGTTCCCGATGTCGGCCAGAACAAGTGAAAATTCGGCCTCTTCCCCTGGAGGTCCGTTCAAGATTAACGAATATTTTCTAAGTGCCAACGGCTCTTGCGCCGAAAAGCGTCCGCCTCGGCTGGTTCCCGATGTCGGCCAGAACAAGTGAAAATTCGGCCTCTTCCCCTGGAGGTCCGTTCAAGATTAACGAATATTTTCTAAGTGCCAACGGCTCTTGCGCCGAAAAGCGTCCGCCTCGGCTGGTTCCCGCGGTCGGACACAAAATGTGTCAATTCGGCCTCTCTGAGGTACCAGGGGTGGGCTTTATGTACTTGGTCCCCCCACTTAGTGTACTCATCACTTTACCCCCCTTTCGCAAAATATAGTCGGCACGTATGTGCAGAACTGTTTATTTTCATTTTAAAAATTGTCTAAGTGCCAGCGGAAGCTGTCACACGAACTGTCCGAGCTACCACGGTGCCCATCCCGGGCAGTGACGGCAAAAGGCCGATGTGTGTTTGATGGAAGTCTGAATAATTTCTAAGTGCCAACGGCTCAACCGCCGTAAAGTGTCCGCCTCGGCCGGTTCTCCCGGTCGGCCCGAACGAGCGAAAATTCGGCCTCTTTCCCTGGAGGTCCGGAACATTTTGGCGAATATTTTCTAAGTGCCAACGGCTGCTCCGCCGTAAAGTGTCCGCCTCGGCTGGTTCCCCCGGTCGGCCAGAACAAGTGAAAATTCGGCCTCTTCCCCTGGAGGTCCGGCCAAGTTCGGCGAATATTTCCTAAGTGCCAACGGCTGCTCCGCCGTAAAGAGACCGACTCGGCTGGTTCCCGATGTCGGCCAGAACAAGTGAAAATTCGGCCTCTTCCCCTGGAGGTCAGTTGAAGTTTAACGAATATTTCCTAAGTGCCAACGGCTGCTCCGCCGTAAAGTGTCCGACTCGGCTGGTTCCCGATGTCGGCCAGAACAAGTGAATATTCGGCCTCTTCCCCTGGAGGTCCGGAACATTTTGGCAAATATTTCCTAAGTGCCAACGGCTGCTCCGCCGTAAAGAGTCCGACTCGGCTGGTTCCCGATGTCGGCCAGAACAAGTGAAAATTCGGCCTCTTCCCCTGGAAGTCCGGCCGAGTTCGGCGAATATTTCCTAAGTGCCAACGGCTGTTCCGCCGTAAAGAGTCCGACTCGGCTGGTTCCCGATGTCGGCCAGAACAAGTGAATATTCGGCCTCTTCCCCTGGAGGTCCGTTCAAGATTAACGAATATTTTCTAAGTGCCAACGGCTGCTCCGCCGTAAAGTGTCCGACTCGGCTGGTTCCCGATGTCGGCCAGAACAAGTGAAAATCCGGCCTCTTCCCCTGGAAGTCCGGCCAAGTTCGGCGAATATTTTCTAAGTGCCAACGGCTGCTCCGCCGTAAAGCGTCCGACTCGGCTGGTTCCCGATGTCGGCCAGAACAAGTGGAAATTCGGCCTCTTCCCCTGGAGGTCAGTTGAAGTTTAACGAATATTTCCTAAGTGCCAACGGCTGCTCCGCCGTAAAGTGTCCGACTCGGCTGGTTCCCGATGTCGGCCAGAACAAGTGAATATTCGGCCTCTTCCCCTGGAGGTCCGGAACATTTTGGCAAATATTTCCTAAGTGCCAACGGCTGCTCCGCCGTAAAGAGTCCGACTCGGCTGGTTCCCGATGTCGGCCAGAACAAGTGAAAATCCGGCCTCTTCCCCTGGAAGTCCGGCCGAGTTCGGCGAATATTTTCTAAGTGCCAACGGCTGCTCCGCCGTAAAGCGTCCGACTCGGCTGGTTCCCGATGTCGGCCAGAACAAGTGGAAATTCGGCCTCTTCCCCTGGAGGTCAGTTGAAGTTTAACGAATATTTTCTAAGTGCCAACGGCTGCTCCGCCGTAAAGCGTCCGACTCGGCTGGTTCCCGATGTCGGCCAGAACAAGTGAAAATTCGGCCTCTTCCCCTGGAAGTCCGGCCGAGTTAAGGCAAATATTTCCTAAGTGCCAACGGCTGCTCCGCCTTAAAGCGTCCGACTCGGCTGGTTCCCGATGTCGGCCAGAACAAGTGACAATTCGGCCTCTTCCCCTGGAGGTCCTTTCAAGTTTAACGAATATTTTCTAAGTGCCAACGGCTGCTCCGCCTTAAAGCGTCCGACTCGGCTGGTTCCCGATGTCGGCCAGAACAAGTGACAATTCGGCCTCTTCCCCTGGAGGTCCTTTCAAGTTTAACGAATATTTTCTAAGTGCCAACGGCTGCTCCGCCTTAAAGCGTCCGACTCGGCTGGTTCCCGATGTCGGCCAGAACAGGTGAAAATTCGGCCTCTTCCCCTGGAGGTCCGTTCAAGTTTGGGGAATATTTTCTAAGTGCCAACGGCTGCTCCGCCTTAAAGTGTCCGACTCGGCTGGTTCCCGATGTCGGGCAGAACAAGTGACAATTCGGCCTCTTCCCCTGGAAGTCCGGTCGAGTTTGGCGAATATTTTCTAAGTGCCAACGGCTGCTCCGCCGTAAAGCGTCCGACTCGGCTGGTTCCCGATGTCGGCCAGAACAAGTGAAAATTCGGCCTCTTCCCCTGGAGGTCCGTTCAAGATTAACGAATATTTTCTAAGTGCCAACGGCTCTTGCGCCGAAAAGCGTCCGCCTCGGCTGGTTCCCGATGTCGGCCAGAACAAGTGAAAATTCGGCCTCTTCCCCTGGAGGTCCGTTCAAGATTAACGAATATTTTCTAAGTGCCAACGGCTCTTGCGCCGAAAAGCGTCCGCCTCGGCTGGTTCCCGCGGTCGGACACAAAATGTGTCAATTCGGCCTCTCTGAGGTACCAGGGGTGGGCTTTATGTACTTGGTCCCCCCACTTAGTGTACTCATCACTTTACCCCCCTTTCGCAAAATATAGTCGGCACGTATGTGCAGAACTGTTTATTTTCATTTCAAAAATTGTCTGAGTGCCAGCGGAAGCTGTCACACGAACTGTCCGAGCTACCACGGTGCCCATCCCGGGCAGTGACGGCAAAAGGCCGATGTGTGTTTGATGGAAGTCTGAATAATTTCTAAGTGCCAACGGCTCAACCGCCGTAAAGTGTCCGCCTCGGCCGGTTCTCCCGGTCGGCCCGAACGAGCGAAAATTCGGCCTCTTTCCCTGGAGGTCCGGAACATTTTGGCGAATATTTTCTAAGTGCCAACGGCTGCTCCGCCGTAAAGTGTCCGCCTCGGCTGGTTCCCCCGGTCGGCCAGAACAAGTGAAAATTCGGCCTCTTCCCCTGGAGGTCCGGAACATTTTGGCGAATATTTCCTAAGTGCCAACGGCTGCTCCGCCGTAAAGTGTCCGCCTCGGCCGGTTCACCCAGTCGGCCAGAACAAGTGAAAATTTGGCCTCTTCCCCTGGAGGTCCGGAACATTTTGGCGAATATTTCCTAAGTGCCAACGGCTGCTCCGCCGTAAAGTGTCCGACTCGGCTGGTTCCCCCGGTCGGCCAGAACAAGTGAAAAATCGGCCTCTTCCCCTGGAAGTCCGGCCGAGTTAAGGCAAATATTTCCTAAGTGCCAACGGCTGCTCAGCCTTAAAGGGTCCGACTCGGCTGGTTCCCGATGTCGGCCAGAACAAGTGAAAATTCGGCCTCTTCCCCTGGAAGTCCGGCCGAGTTAAGGCAAATATTTCCTAAGTGCCAACGGCTGTTCCGCCGTAAAGGGTCCGACTCGGCTGGTTCCCGATGTCGGCCAGAACAAGTGAAAAATCGGCCTCTTCCCCTGGAAGTCCGGCCGAGTTCGGCGAATATTTCCTAAGTGCCAACGGCTGTTCCGCCGTAAAGAGTCCGACTCGGCTGGTTCCCGATGTCGGCCAGAACAAGTGAAAATCCGGCCTCTTCCCCTGGAAGTCCGGCCGAGTTAAGGCAAATATTTCCTAAGTGCCAACGGCTGCTCAGCCTTAAAGGGCCCGACTCGGCTGGTTCCCGATGTCGGCCAGAACAAGTGAAAATTCGGCCTCTTCCCCTGGAAGTCCGGCCGAGTTAAGGCAAATATTTCCTAAGTGCCAACGGCTGTTCCGCCGTAAAGGGTCCGACTCGGCTGGTTCCCGATGTCGGCCAGAACAAGTGAAAAATCGGCCTCTTCCCCTGGAAGTCCGGCCGAGTTCGGCGAATATTTCCTAAGTGCCAACGGCTGTTCCGCCGTAAAGAGTCCGACTCGGCTGGTTCCCGATGTCGGCCAGAACAAGTGAAAATCCGGCCTCTTCCCCTGGAAGTCCGGCCGAGTTAAGGCAAATATTTCCTAAGTGCCAACGGCTGCTCAGCCTTAAAGGGCCCGACTCGGCTGGTTCCCGATGTCGGCCAGAACAAGTGACAATTCGGCCTCTTCCCCTGGAAGTCCGGCCGAGTTAAGGCAAATATTTCCTAAGTGCCAACGGCTGTTCCGCCGTAAAGGGTCCGACTCGGCTGGTTCCCGATGTCGGCCAGAACAAGTGAAAAATCGGCCTCTTCCCCTGGAAGTCCGGCCGAGTTCGGCGAATATTTCCCAAGTGCCAACGGCTGTTCCGCCGTAAAGAGTCCGACTCGGCTGGTTCCCGATGTCGGCCAGAACTAGTGAAAATCCGGCCTCTTCCCCTGGAAGTCCGGCCGAGTTAAGGCGAATATTTCCTAAGTGCCAACGGCTGCTCAGCCTTAAAGTGTCCGACTCGGCTGGTTCCCGATGTCGGCCAGAACAAGTGAAAAATCGGCCTCTTCCCCTGGAAGTCCGGCCGAGTTCGGCGAATATTTCCTAAGTGCCAACGGCTGTTCCGCCGTAAAGAGTCCGACTCGGCTGGTTCCCGATGTCGGCCAGAACAAGTGAAAATCCGGCCTCTTCCCCTGGAAGTCCGGCCGAGTTAAGGCAAATATTTCCTAAGTGCCAACGGCTGCTCAGCCTTAAAGTGTCCGACTCGGCTGGTTCCCGATGTCGGCCAGAACAAGTGAAAATCCGGCCTCTTCCCCTGGAAGTCCGGCCGAGTTAAGGCAAATATTTCCTAAGTGCCAACGGCTGTTCCGCCGTAAAGAGTCCGACTCGGCTGGTTCCCGATGTCGGCCAGAACTAGTGAAAATCCGGCCTCTTCCCCTGGAAGTCCGGCCGAGTTAAGGCGAATATTTCCTAAGTGCCAACGGCTGCTCAGCCTTAAAGTGTCCGACTCGGCTGGTTCCCGATGTCGGCCAGAACAAGTGAATATTCGGCCTCTTCCCCTGGAGGTCCGTTCAAGATTAACGAATATTTTCTAAGTGCCAACGGCTGCTCCGCCGTAAAGTGTCCGACTCGGCTGGTTCCCGATGTCGGCCAGAACAAGTGAAAATCCGGCCTCTTCCCCTGGAAGTCCGGCCAAGTTCGGCGAATATTTTCTAAGTGCCAACGGCTGCTCCGCCGTAAAGCGTCCGACTCGGCTGGTTCCCGATGTCGGCCAGAACAAGTGGAAATTCGGCCTCTTCCCCTGGAGGTCAGTTGAAGTTTAACGAATATTTCCTAAGTGCCAACGGCTGCTCCGCCGTAAAGTGTCCGACTCGGCTGGTTCCCGATGTCGGCCAGAACAAGTGAATATTCGGCCTCTTCCCCTGGAGGTCCGGAACATTTTGGCAAATATTTCCTAAGTGCCAACGGCTGCTCCGCCGTAAAGAGTCCGACTCGGCTGGTTCCCGATGTCGGCCAGAACAAGTGAAAATTCGGCCTCTTCCCCTGGAAGTCCGGCCGAGTTCGGCGAATATTTCCTAAGTGCCAACGGCTGTTCCGCCGTAAAGAGTCCGACTCGGCTGGTTCCCGATGTCGGCCAGAACAAGTGAAAATCCGGCCTCTTCCCCTGGAAGTCCGGCCGAGTTAAGGCAAATATTTCCTAAGTGCCAACGGCTGCTCAGCCTTAAAGTGTCCGACTCGGCTGGTTCCCGATGTCGGCCAGAACAAGTGAAAATCCGGCCTCTTCCCCTGGAAGTCCGGCCGAGTTAAGGCGAATATTTCCTAAGTGCCAACGGCTGCTCAGCCTTAAAGGGTCCGACTCGGCTGGTTCCCGATGTCGGCCAGAACAAGTGAAAATCCGGCCTCTTCCCCTGGAAGTCCGGAACATTTTGGCAAATATTTTCTAAGTGCTAACGGCTGTTGCGCCGTAACGTGTCCGACCCGGCTGGTTCTCCCGGTCGGTCCCGAACGAGCGAAAATTCGGCCTCTTCCCCTGGAGGTCCGGAACATTTTGGCGAATATTTCCTAAGTGCCAACGGCTGCTCCGCCGTAAAGGGTCCCACTCGGCTGGTTCCCGATGTCGGCCAGAACAAGTGAAAATTCGGCCTCTTCCCCTGGAAGTGCGGCCAAGTTAAGGCAAATATTTCCTAAGTGCCAACGGCTGTTCCGCCGTAAAGGGTACGACTCGGCTGGTTCCCGATGTCGGCCAGAACAAGTGAAAATTCGGCCTCTTCCCCTGGAGGTCAGTTGAAGTTTAACGAATATTTTCTAAGTGCCAACGGCTGCTCCGCCGTAAAGCGTCCGACTCGGCTGGTTCCCGATGTCGGCCAGAACAAGTGAAAATTCGGCCTCTTCCCCTGGAGGTCCGTTCAAGATTAACGAATATTTTCTAAGTGCCAACGGCTGTTCCGCCGTAAAGCGTCCGACTCGGCTGGTTCCCGATGTCGGCCAGAACAAGTGAAAATTCGGCCTCTTCCCCTGGAGGTCAGTTGAAGTTTAACGAATATTTTCTAAGTGCCAACGGCTGCTCCGCCGTAAAGCGTCCGACTCGGCTGGTTCCCGATGTCGGCCAGAACAAGTGAATATTCGGCCTCTTCCCCTGGAAGTCCGGCCGAGTTCGGCGAATATTTCCTAAGTGCCAACGGCTGTTCCGCCGTAAAGAGTCCGACTCGGCTGGTTCCCGATGTCGGCCAGAACAAGTGAAAATCCGGCCTCTTCCCCTGGAAGTCCGGCCGAGTTCGGCGAATATTTCCTAAGTGCCAACGGCTGCTCAGCCTTAAAGTGTCCGACTCGGCTGGTTCCCGATGTCGGGCAGAACAAGTGACAATTCGGCCTCTTCCCCTGGAAGTCCGGCCGAGTTTGGCGAATATTTTCTAAGTGCCAACGGCTGCTCCGCCGTAAATCGTCCGACTCGGCTGGTTCCCGATGTCGGCCAGAAAAAGTGACAATTCGGCCTCTTCCCCTGGAGGTCCTTTGAAGTTTAGCGAATATTTTCTAAGTGCCAACGGCTCTTGCGCCGAAAAGCGTCCGCCTCGGCTGGTTCCCGCGGTCGGCCGTAATAGGCGAAAATTCGGCCTCTTCCCCTGGAGCGACCTCCAAATTTGGGCGAAATTTTTTCTAAGTGCCTAAAGGTACCAGGGGTTTGGGTACCAGGGGTGCATTACCAACTGGTCTTTTGTCAACCCATGTACTTTTTCTAGAGTACATGGGTTGGTCCCCCCACTTAGTGTACTCATCACTTTACCCCCCTTTCGCAAAATATAGTCAGAACGAGCATGGGGGACGCAATTGTTTTCCATGCAAATCAATTGGGCCTGGTCCGAGCGCTGGTAACGGCCGCCAGCAAGCGTCCCCTGCTCGGATAGCAGAACTGAAGAAGGCACGGCACTTCCAGAGAGAGAGAAAATTTTCTAAGTGCCACATTTCTCAAAAATTTTCAAAGTGCCACATCTCTCAAAAAATTTCTAAGTGCCACATCTCTCAAAAAATTTCTAAGTGCCACATCTCTCAAAAACTTTCAAAGTGCCACATCTCTCAAAAACTTTCAAAGTGCCACATCTCTGAAAAACTTTCTAAGTGCCACGTCTCTGAAAAATTTTCTAAGTGCCACAGCACGGCTGTGAAATATTCAAAGTCCTACAGGCATTGGCAGAATGCGCGGACGGCCGTCTGCTCCCGGCGGCCGCCGCGAAGCTACTACCCCCTCCCGGGGACGGCTGTCTGCTCCCGGCAGCCGTCCTTACCCCCCTCCCCCGTTTGCACCGCCTGAAGTTAGACCCGCCTTGGTAGGGCCCCCACCGGCCCCGGCTCGCCGGCGTTGGGTGGACGGTTCCTGCCCACTTGCGGGTCCCGGTCGCTTGGCAACCGACCGGGGAGGACCAGCCGCCTCCTTAAACACAGGCTGGAAGGGAAATCCGGTCAAGCTACGGAGGACCGGCCGCCTCCATAAACTCAGGCCGGAAGGGAAATCCAATCAAGCTACGGAGGACCGGCCGCCTCCTTAAACACAGGCCGGAAGGGAAATCCAATCAAGCTACGGAGGACCGGCCGCCTCCATAAACTCAGGCCGGAAGGGAAATCCGATCAAGTTACGGAGGACCGGTCGCCTCCCTAAACACAGGCCGGGCAAAAATCCACGAATGGCCCGTCAAGGGTAGAAGGTCATCCAAGGAAGGAGGTACCGGCCGCCTCCTTAAACACAGGCCGGGCAAAAATCTGCGAATGGCCCGTCAAGGGTAGTAGGTCATCCAAGAAAGGGGGTACCGGCCGCCTCTATTAACAGGCCGGGCAAAAATCTGCGAATGGGCCCGTCAAGGGTAGTGGGTCATCCAAGGAAGGAGGTACCGGCCGCCTCCTTAAACACAGGCCGGGCAAAAATCTGCGAATGGCCCGTCAAGGGTAGTAGGTCATCCAAGAAAGGGGGTACCGGCCGCCTCTATTAACAGGCCGGGCAAAAATCTGCGAATGGGCCCGTCAAGGGTAGTGGGTCATCCAAGGAAGGAGGTACCGGCCGCCTCCTTAAACACAGGCCGGGCAAAAATCTGCGAATGGCCCGTCAAGGGTAGAAGGTCATCCAAGGAGGGAGGTACCGGCCGCCTCCTTAAACACAGGCCGGGCAAAAATCTGCGAACGGCCCTTTAAGGGTTCTGTCTCATCCAAGAAAGGGGTACCGGCCGCCTCAGAGGCCGGAGCGAAGGGGGCGAAAGGCTGTCGATGGGGAAGGATCGGGGCCACGGCTAATCTAGCGATGCCCGCGTCGGGCGGTCACTCCGACGAATGAGCGGGGCCGAATCCGGCGCGAGGCGGCCTTCAGGCACGTGGTTCGAGACGACCTCACCCGGCTCTAGCCCGGAGGATCGGAGGCAACGGCCGTCTCCTTAAGCTAAGGCCGGACGAAAATCTGCGGATGCGGTCCATCCAAGGCAGACGGAGGTACCGGCCGCCTCGGTAAATAAAGCCCGGGCAAAAATCTGCGAACGGCCCGTCAAGGGTTCTGGCTCATCCAAGAAAGGGGTACCGGCCGCCTCAGAGGCCGGAGCGAAGGGGGCGAAAGGCTGTCGATGGGGAAGGATCGGGGCCACGGCTAATCTAGCGATGCCCGCGTCGGGCGGTCACTCCGACGAATGAGCGGGGCCGAATCCGGCGCGAGGCGGCCTTCAGGCACGTGGTTCGAGACGACCTCACCCGGCTCTAGCCCGGAGGATCGGAGGCAACGGCCGTCTCCTTAAGCTAAGGCCGGACGAAAATCTGCGGATGCGGTCCATCCAAGGCAGACGGAGGTACCGGCCGCCTCGGTAAACAAAGCCCGGGCAAAAATCTGCGAACGGCCCGTCAAGGGTTCTGGCTCATCCAAGAAAGGGGTACCGGCCGCCTCAGAGGCCGGAGCGAAGGGGGCGAAAGGCTGTCGATGGGGAAGGATCGGGGCCACGGCTAATCTAGCGATGCCCGCGTCGGGCGGTCACTCCGACGAATGAGCGGGGCCGAATCCGGTGTAGGCGGCCTTCAGGCACGTGGTTCGAGACGACCTCACCCGGCTCTAGCCCGGAGGATCGGAGGCAACGGCCGTCTCCTTAAGCTAAGGCCGGACGAAAATCTGCGGATGCGGTCCATCCAAGGCAGACGGAGGTACCGGCCGCCTCGGTAAACAGAGGCCGGGCAAAAATCTGCGAACGGCCCGTCAAGGGTTCTGTCTCATCCAAGAAAGGGGTACCGGCCGCCTCAGAGGCCGGAGCGAAGGGGGCGAAAGGCTGTCGATGGGGAAGGATCGGGGCCACGGCTAATCTAGCGATGCCCGCGTCGGGCGGTCACTCCGACGAATGAGCGGGGCCGAATCCGGCGCGAGGCGGCCTTCAGGCACGTGGTTCGAGACGACCTCACCCGGCTCTAGCCCGGAGGATCGGAGGCAACGGCCGTCTCCTTAAGCTAAGGCCGGACGAAAATCTGCGGATGCGGTCCATCCAAGGCAGACGGAGGTACCGGCCGCCTCGGTAAACAGAGGCCGGGCAAAAATCTGCGAATGGTCCGTCAAGGATTCTGTCTCATCCAAGAAAGGGGGTACCGGCCGCCTTACTAACAGGCCGGAGTACAGGGGGCGAAAGGCTGTCGATGGGGAAGGATCGGGGCCACGGCTAATCTAGCGATGCCCGCGTCGGGCGGTCACTCCGACGAATGAGCGGGGCCGAATCCGGCGCGAGGCGGCC
>NW_026061667.1:65000-80000 GCF_024217435.2 Syngnathus scovelli
GTCCTCGGGCATCCAGCGAGATCACACGGCCCCCACCGGAGGCGGCTAGCGCCTCCGTAGAGTAGTGCCGGCCCGTGGAAGCGGCCGCCCGTCAGCCTGCGTTGCCGCTGGTCGAAAAATGCACTAAGTGCCAAACCCCATTCATTTACAACGGCGTGTCCGCCAGAGGGCGCACTTCCCCCGGCGGACCAGCCGGCGGGGCTCGTTAGAGAGTGTATCCGCCTGGCGGTGCCTCCTGGCCGGCCTGGATTCCGGACCGCGACCGCTCACTCGCGGGACCCTAATCGGCCCGCGGACCAGCCGGCGGGTCCTCCGTGAAAGCCTATCCGCCTGGCGGTGCCTCCTGGCCGGCCTGGATTCCGGACCGCGACCGCTCACTCGCGGGACCCTAATCGGCCCGCGGACCAGCCGGCGGGTCCTCCGTGAAAGCCTATCCGCCTGGCGGTGCCTCCTGGCCGGCCTGGATTCCGGACCGCCACCGCTCACTCGCGGGACCCTAATCGGCCCGCGGACCAGCCGGCGGGACCTCCGTGAAAGCCTATCCGCCTGGCGGTGCCTCCTGGCCGGCCTGGATTCCGGACCGCCACCGCTCACTCGCGGGACCCTAATCGGCCCGCGGACCAGCCGGCGGGACCTCCGTGAAAGCCTATCCGCCTGGCGGTGCCTCCTGGCCGGCCTGGATTCCGGACCGCCACCGCTCACTCGCGGGACCCTAATCGGCCCGCGGACCAGCCGGCGGGACCTCCGTGAAAGCCTATCCGCCTTGGCCGGTTCCCCGGCCGGCCACGGGTGGCGAGAATCCGGCCTCCTCGCCCGGAGCGCGCTTCGACTTGGGCGAAAAATGCACTAAGTGCCAAACCCCATTCATTTACAACGGCGTGTCCGCCAGAGGGCGCACTTCCTCCGGCCGGCGGGGCTCGTTGGAGAGCGCGTCCGCCTTCGCCGGTTCCCCGGTCGGCCGCGAACGGCGAAAAGCCGGCCTCTTCCCCCGGAGCCCGGTGGGCGAATTTTTTTTTTTTTTTTTTTTTTTTTTTTTTTTTCAAAGTGCCAACGGCTCTCGCGCCGCGATGCGTCCGCCTTCGCCGGTTCCCAAGTCGGCCACGAACGGCCAAAAATCGGCCTCTTCCCCGGAGCCCGGTCGGCGAATTTTATTTTATTTTTTTCCAAAGTGCCAACGGCTCTCGCGCCGCGATGCGTCCGCCTTCGCCGGTTCCCCGGTCGGCCACGAACGGCGAAAAATCGGCCCCTTCCCCCGGAGCCCGCATGATTATACGCGATGTTAATATTTATTTAATTATTAAATAAATACATACATATGTTTATTAATAATATACGCGGTGTTGATATGTATTTAATTATTACATATATTGTGAATAAACTAACGGTGATTTTACACGATTTGACTACATGCGTGACCGTGATATAGTGCCGAGGGCTCCCGCGCCGTCACGCGTCCGCCTCGGCACGTGGGGTACCACGGGTCGCCCGCGGCAGCGAGCGTTCGGCTCGCGGGGGCCCGCGGGGTGTTATTAGGGAGTGCGGCAGCCGTGCCGAGGCTCCGGCCGGCCGCCGGAAGTCCCGCGGGGGAGCGTCGGAGCTCCGCGAGGCCGGCCGGGGAGCCTCTTAGTCATCGCCCGCGCTCGCGGTGGTCCCGGTCGCTTAAAGTGCCGCGGGAGGCGTAGCGATGCGAGTGAGTGTGCGCCAAGTGCGAGAGGCGGTGCATTTACGCGCCGTGTCCGCGAGAGGGAGGCAATTCCCCGTTGCGACCTCCGGGAGATCAGCGGGCCGCCGAAAAGGCTCAGCCGGGGTGCCTGGAGCCTCCTCGGGCGTCGAGTTAGGAGGGGGGCGCGCGGAGAACCGGCTGGATGTCCCCTGGAAGCTCAGCGGGCCGTGGGAAAGGCTTGGCCGGGGTGCCTGGAGCCTCGGCCGGCTTAAAAAGGTGGGAGGGGGGCGCGCGGAGAACCGGCTGGAGGTCCCCTGGAAGCTCAGCGGGCCGTGGGAAAGGCTTGGCCGGGGTGCCTGGAGCCTCGGCCGGCTTAAAAAGTTGGGAGGGGGGCGCGCGGAGAACCGGCTGGAGGTCCCCTGGAAGCTCAGCGGGCCGTTCAAAACGCTTAGCCGAGGTGCCTGGAGCCTCGGCCGGCTTAAAAGTGAGGAGGAAAGCGCGCGGAGAACCGGCCGGAGGTCCCCTGGAAGCTCAGCGGGCCGTGGGAAAAAGCTTAGCCGGGGTGCCGGAAGCCTCGGCCGGCTTAAAACGTGAGGAGGAAAGCACCGGGAGAACCGGCTGGAGGTCTTCTGGAAGCTCAGCGGGCCGTGGAGAAAGCTTAGCCGGGGTGCCGGAAGCCTCGGCCGGCTTAAAATGTGAGGAGGAAACCGGCTGGACGTCTTCTGGAAGATCAGCGGGCCGTGGAAAATGCTAAGCCGAGGTGCTGGTTGTCGAATAAGGCTCCGCCATCTCGTAGAAGGTGCTAATAAAGTTCATATCCGCTCGGCTGGAGGTAATTGGCCAGCGGACCGGCCGGCGGGACCTCCGTGACCGCCTATCCGCCTGGCGGTGCCTCCTGGCCGGCGTGCATTCCGGGCCGCGACCGCTCACTTACGGGACCCTGATTGGCCCGCGGACCGGCCGGCGGGACCTCCGTGACCGCCTATCCGCCTGGCGGTGCCTGCTGGCCGGCGTGCATTCCGGGCCGCGACCGCTCACTTACGGGACCCTGATTGGCCCGCGGACCGGCCGGCGGGACCTCCGTGACAGCCTACCCGCCTGGCGGTGGCTGCTGGCCGGCGCGGATTCCGGGCCGCGACCGCTAACTTACGGGACCCTAATTGGCCCGCGGACCAGCTGGCGGGACCTCCGTGACAGCCTACCCGCCTGGCGGTGCCTCCTGGCCGGCGTGGATTCCGGGCCGCGACCGCTAACTTACGGGACCCTAAACGGCCCGCGGACCAGCTGGCGGGACCTCCGTGACCGCCCATCCGCCTGCCGGTGCCTCCTGGCCGGCGTGGATTCCGGGCCGCGACCGCTAACTTACGGGACCATAAATGGCCCGCGGACCAGCTGGCGGGACCTCCGTGACCGCCTATCCGCCTGGCGGTGCCTCCTGGCCGGCCTGGATTCCGGGCCGCGACCGCTCACCTACGGGACCCTAAATGGCCCGCGGACCAGCCGGCGGGACCTCCGTGACAGCCTATCCGCCTCCCGGTGGCTGCTGGCCGGCGCGGATTCCGGGCCGCGACCGCTAACTTACGGGACCCCAATTGGCCCGCGGACCAGCCGGCGGGACCCCCGTGACCGCCTATCCGCCTTGGCCGGTTCCCCGGCCGGCCACGGATGGCGAGAATCCGGCCTCCTCGCCCGGAGCGCTCGTCGGCTTCGGCGAAAAATGCACTAAGTGCCAAACCCCATTCATTTACAATAGCGTGTCCGCCAGAGGGCGCAGTTCCCCCCGCGGACCGGCCGGCGGGACCTCCGTGACCGCCTATCCGCCTGGCGGTGGCTGCGGGCCGGCGCGAATTCCGGGCCGCGACCGCTAACTTACGGGACCCCGATTGGCCCGCGGACCAGCCGGCGGGACCTCCGTGACCGCCTATCCGCCTGCGCTGGTTCCCCGGCCGGCGCGAATTCCGGGCCGCGACCGCTAACTTACGGGACCCCGATTGGCCCGCGGACCAGCCGGCGGGACCTCCGTGACCGCCTATCCGCCTGCGCTGGTTCCCCGGCCGGCGCGAATTCCGGGCCGCGACCGCTAACTTACGGGACCCCGATTGGCCCGCGGACCAGCCGGCGGGACCTCCGTGACCGCCTATCCGCCTGCGCTGGTTCCCCGGCCGGCGCGAATTCCGGGCCGCGACCGCTAACTTACGGGACCCCGATTGGCCCGCGGACCAGCCGGCGGGACCTCCGTGACCGCCTATCCGCCTGCGCTGGTTCCCCGGCCGGCGCGAATTCCGGGCCGCGACCGCTAACTTACGGGACCCCGATTGGCCCGCGGACCAGCCGGCGGGACCTCCGTGACCGCCTATCCGCCTGCGCTGGTTCCCCGGCCGGCGCGAATTCCGGGCCGCGACCGCTAATTTACGGGACCCCAATTGGCCCGCGGACCAGCCGGCGGGACCTCCGTGACCGCCTATCCGCCTTCGCTGGTTCCCCGGTCGGCGTGTATTCCGGGCCGCGGCCGCTCACTTACGGGACCAAAATTGGCCCGCGGACCAGCCGGCGGGACCTCCGTGACCGCCTATCCGCCTGCGCTGGTTCCCCGGCCGGCGTGGATTCCGGACCGCGACCGCTAAATTACGGGACCCAAATTGGCCCGCGGACCAGCCGGCGGGACATCCGTGACCGCCTATCCGCCTTCGCTGGTTCCCCGGTCGGCCACAGATGACGAATATTCGGCCTCTCGCTCTGGAAGTCCTGCCGACTTAGCCGAAAATTTTCTAAGTGCCATCGGCTCTCGCTCGGAAAAGTGTCCGCCTCGTCTGGTTCCCCAGCTCGGCCTCAGAATTCGAAAATTCGGCCTCTCTGAGGTACCAGGGGTGGGCTTTATGTACTTGGTCCCCCCAGTTAGTGTACTCATCACTTTACCCCCCTTTCGCAAAATATAGTCGGCACGTATGTGCAGAACTGTTTATTTTCATTTTAAAAATTTTCTAAGTGCCAGCGGAAGCTGTCACACGAACTGTCCGAGCTACCACGGTGCCCATCCCGGGCAGTGACGGCAAAAGGCCGATGTGTGTTTGATGGAAGTCTGAATAATTTCTAAGTGCCAACGGCTCAACCGCCGTAAAGTGTCCGCCTCGGCTGGTTCTCCCGGTCGGCCCGAACGAGCGAAAATTCGGCCTCTTCCCCTGGAGGTCCGGAACATTTTGGCGAATATTTTCAAAGTGCCAACGGCTGTTGCGCCGTAAAGTGTCCGCCTCGGCTGGTTCTCCCGGTCGGCCCGAACGAGCGAAAATTCGGCCTCTTCCCCTGGAGGTCCGGAACATTTTGGCGAATATTTTCAAAGTGCCAACGGCTGTTGCGCCGTAAAGTGTCCGACCCGGCCGGTTCCTCCGGTCGGCCCGAACGAGCGAAAATTCGGCCTCTTCCCCTGGAGGTCCGGAACATTTTGGCGAATATTTTCAAAGTGCCAACGGCTGTTGCGCCGTAAAGTGTCCGACCCGGCCGGTTCCTCCGGTCGGCCCGAACGAGCGAAAATTCGGCCTCTTCCCCTGGAGGTCCGGAACATTTTGGCGAATATTTTCAAAGTGCCAACGGCTGTTGCGCCGTAACGTGTCCGACCCGGCCGGTTCCTCCGGTCGGCCCGAACGAGCGAAAATTCGGCCTCTTCCCCTGGAGGTCCGGAACATTTTGGCGAATATTTTCAAAGTGCCAACGGCTGTTGCGCCGTAACGTGTCCGACCCGGCTGGTTCCTCCGGTCGGCTTGAACGAGCGAAAATTCGGCCTCTTCCCCTGGAGGTCCGGAACATTTTGGCGAATATTTTCAAAGTGCCAACGGCTGTTGCGCCGTAACGTGTCCGACCCGGCTGGTTCCTCCGGTCGGCTTGAACGAGCGAAAATTCGGCCTCTTCCCCTGGAGGTCCGGAACATTTTGGCGAATATTTTCAAAGTGCCAACGGCTGTTGCGCCGTAACGTGTCCGACCCGGCCGGTTCCTCCGGTCGGCCCGAACGAGCGAAAATTCGGCCTCTTCCCCTGGAGGTCCGGAACATTTTGGCGAATATTTTCAAAGTGCCAACGGCTGTTGCGCCGTAACGTGTCCGACCCGGCTGGTTCCTCCGGTCGGCTTGAACGAGCGAAAATTCGGCCTCTTCCCCTGGAGGTCCGGAACATTTTGGCGAATATTTTCAAAGTGCCAACGGCTGTTGCGCCGTAACGTGTCCGACCCGGCTGGTTCCTCCGGTCGGCTTGAACGAGCGAAAATTCGGCCTCTTCCCCTGGAGGTCCGGAACATTTTGGCGAATATTTTCAAAGTGCCAACGGCTGTTGCGCCGTAACGTGTCCGACCCGGCCGGTTCCTCCGGTCGGCCCGAACGAGCGAAAATTCGGCCTCTTCCCCTGGAGGTCCGGAACATTTTGGCGAATATTTTCAAAGTGCCAACGGCTGTTGCGCCGTAACGTGTCCGACCCGGCTGGTTCCTCCGGTCGGCCCGAACGAGCGAAAATTCGGCCTCTTCCCCTGGAGGTCCGGACGACTTTGGCGAATATTTTCTAAGTGCGAACGGCTGTTGCGCCGTAACGTGTCCGACCCGGCCGGTTCCTCCGGTCGGCCCGAACGAGCGAAAATTCGGCCTCTTCCCCTGGAGGTCCTGTGAAGTTTAACGAATATTTTCTAAGTGCGAACGGCTGTTGCGCCGTAACGTGTCCGACCCGGCCGGTTCCTCCGGTCGGCCCGAACGAGCGAAAATTCGGCCTCTTCCCCTGGAGGTCCGGACGACTTTGACGAATATTTTCTAAGTGCCAACGGCTGTTCCGCCGTAACGTGTCCGACCCGGCCGGTTCCTCCGGTCGGCCTGAACAAGTGAAAATTCGGCCTCTTCCCCTGGAGGTCCGGAACATTTTGGCGAATATTTTCTAAGTGCCATCGGCTCTTCCGCCGTAAGGTGTCCGACCCGGCCGGTTCCTCCGGTCGGCCTGAACGAGCGAAAATTCGGCCTCTTCCCCTGGAGGTCCTGTCAAGTTTAACGAATATTTTCTAAGTGCCATCGGCTCTTCCGCCGTAATGTGTCCGACTCGGCCGGTTCCTCCGGTCGGCCTGAACGAGCGAAAATTCGGCCTCTTCCCCTGGAGGTCCTGTCAAGTTTAACGAATATTTTCTAAGTGCCATCGGCTCTTCCGCCGTAAGGTGTCCGACTCGGCCGGTTCCTCCGGTCGGCCTGAACGAGCGAAAATTCGGCCTCTTCCCCTGGAGGTCCTGTCAAGTTTAACGAATATTTTCTAAGTGCCATCGGCTCTTCCGCCGTAAGGTGTCCGACTCGGCCGGTTCCTCCGGTCGGCCTGAACGAGCGAAAATTCGGCCTCTTCCCCTGGAGGTCCTGTCAAGTTTAACGAATATTTTCTAAGTGCCATCGGCTCTTCCGCCGTAAGGTGTCCGACTCGGCCGGTTCCTCCGGTCGGCCTGAACAAGTGAAAATTCGGCCTCTTCCCCTGGAGGTCCGGAACATTTTGGCGAATATTTTCTAAGTGCCATCGGCTCTTCCGCCGTAAGGTGTCCGACTCGGCCGGTTCCTCCGGTCGGCCTGAACGAGCGAAAATTCGGCCTCTTCCCCTGGAGGTCCTGTCAAGTTTAACGAATATTTTCTAAGTGCCATCGGCTCTTCCGCCGTAAAGCGTCCGACTCGGCTGGTTCCCGATGTCGGCCAGAACAAGTGGAAATTCGGCCTCTTCCCCTGGAGGTCAGTTGAAGTTTAACGAATATTTTCTAAGTGCCAACGGCTGCTCCGCCGTAAAGCGTCCGACTCGGCTGGTTCCCGATGTCGGCCAGAACAAGTGAAAATTCGGCCTCTTCCCCTGGAGGTCCGTTCAAGATTAACGAATATTTCCTAAGTGCCAACGGCTGCTCCGCCGTAAAGCGTCCGACTCGGCTGGTTCCCGATGTCGGCCAGAACAAGTGAAAATTCGGCCTCTTCCCCTGGAGGTCCGTTCAAGATTAACGAATATTTTCTAAGTGCCAACGGCTCTTGCGCCGAAAAGCGTCCGCCTCGGCTGGTTCCCGCGGTCGGACACAAAATGTGTCAATTCGGCCTCTCTGAGGTACCAGGGGTAGGCTTTATGTACTTGGTCCCCCCAGTTAGTGTACTCATCACTTTACCCCCCTTTCGCAAAATATAGTCGGCACGTATGTGCAGAACTGTTTATTTTCATTTTAAAAATTGTCTAAGTGCCAGCGGAAGCTGTCACACGAACTGTCCGAGCTACCACGGTGCCCATCCCGGGCAGTGACGGCAAAAGGCCGATGTGTGTTTGATGGAAGTCTGAATAATTTCTAAGTGCCAACGGCTCAACCGCCGTAAAGTGTCCGCCTCGGCCGGTTCTCCCGGTCGGCCCGAACGAGCGAAAATTCGGCCTCTTTCCCTGGAGGTCCGGAACATTTTGGCGAATATTTTCTAAGTGCCAACGGGTGCTCCGCCGTAAAGTGTCCGCCTCGGCTGGTTCCCCCGGTCGGCCAGAACAAGTGAAAATTCGGCCTCTTCCCCTGGAGGTCCGGAACATTTTGGCGAATATTTCCTAAGTGCCAACGGCTCAACCGCCGTAAAGTGTCCGCCTCGGCCGGTTCTCCCGGTCGGCCCGAACGAGCGAAAATTCGGCCTCTTTCCCTGGAGGTCCGGAACATTTTGGCGAATATTTTCTAAGTGCCAACGGGTGCTCCGCCGTAAAGTGTCCGCCTCGGCCGGTTCCCCCGGTCGGCCAGAACAAGTGAAAATTCGGCCTCTTCCCCTGGAGGTCCGGAACATTTTGGCGAATATTTCCTAAGTGCCAACGGCTGCTCCGCCGTAAAGTGTCCGCCTCGGCCGGTTCACCCGGTCGGCCAGAACAAGTGAAAAATCGGCCTCTTCCCCTGGAAGTCCGGCCGAGTTAAGGTAAATATTTCCTAAGTGCCAACGGCTGCTCAGCCTTAAAGTGTCCGACTCGGCTGGTTCCCGATGTCGGCCAGAACAAGTGAAAATCCGGCCTCTTCCCCTGGAAGTCCGGCCGAGTTAAGGCAAATATTTCCTAAGTGCCAACGGCTGCTCCGCCGTAAAGTGTCCGACTCGGCTGGTTCCCGATGTCGGCCAGAACAAGTGAAAATCCGGCCTCTTCCCCTGGAAGTCCGGCCAAGTTCGGCGAATATTTCCTAAGTGCTAACGGCTGCTCCGCCGTAAAGAGACCGACTCGGCTGGTTCCCGATGTCGGCCAGAACAAGTGAAAATTCGGCCTCTTCCCCTGGAGGTCAGTTGAAGTTTAACGAATATTTCCTAAGTGCCAACGGCTGCTCCGCCGTAAAGTGTCCGACTCGGCTGGTTCCCGATGTCGGCCAGAACGAGTGAATATTCGGCCTCTTCCCCTGGAGGTCCGGAACATTTTGGCGAATATTTCCTAAGTGCCAACGGCTGTTCCGCCGTAAAGAGTCCGACTCGGCTGGTTCCCGATGTCGGCCAGAACAAGTGAAAAATCGGCCTCTTCCCCTGGAAGTCCGGCCGAGTTAAGGCAAATATTTCCTAAGTGCCAACGGCTGTTCCGCCGTAAAGGGTCCGACTCGGCTGGTTCCCGATGTCGGCCAGAACAAGTGAAAAATCGGCCTCTTCCCCTGGAAGTCCGGCCGAGTTAAGGCAAATATTTCCTAAGTGCCAACGGCTGCTCCGCCGTAAAGCGTCCGACTCGGCTGGTTCCCGATGTCGGCCAGAATAAGTGGAAATTCGGCCTCTTCCCCTGGAGGTCCGTTCAAGATTAACGAATATTTTCTAAGTGCCAACGGCTGCTCCGCCGAAAAGCGTCCGACTCGGCTGGTTCCCGATGTCGGCCAGAACAAGTGAAAATTCGGCCTCTTCCCCTGGAGGTCAGTTGAAGTTTAACGAATATTTTCTAAGTGCCAACGGCTGTTCCGCCGTAAAGAGTCCGACTCGGCTGGTTCCCGATGTCGGCCAGAACAAGTGAAAATTCGGCCTCTTCCCCTGGAGGTCAGTTGAAGTTTAACGAATATTTTCTAAGTGCCAACGGCTGTTCCGCCGTAAAGAGTCCGACTCGGCTGGTTCCCGATGTCGGCCAGAACAAGTGAAAATTCGGCCTCTTCCCCTGGAAGTCCGGCCGAGTTAAGGCAAATATTTCCTAAGTGCCAACGGCTGTTCCGCCGTAAAGAGTCCGACTCGGCTGGTTCCCGATGTCGGCCAGAACAAGTGAAAAATCGGCCTCTTCCCCTGGAAGTCCGGCCGAGTTAAGGCAAATATTTCCCAAGTGCCAACGGCTGTTCCGCCGTAAAGGGTCCGACTCGGCTGGTTCCCGATGTCGGCCAGAACAAGTGAAAAATCGGCCTCTTCCCCTGGAAGTCCGGCCAAGTTCGGCGAATATTTCCTAAGTGCCAACGGCTGTTCCGCCGTAAAGAGTCCGACTCGGCTGGTTCCCGATGTCGGCCAGAACAAGTGAAAATTCGGCCTCTTCCCCTGGAAGTCCGGCCGAGTTAAGGCAAATATTTCCTAAGTGCCAACGGCTGTTCCGCCGTAAAGAGTCCGACTCGGCTGGTTCCCGATGTCGGCCAGAACAAGTGAAAAATCGGCCTCTTCCCCTGGAAGTCCGGCCAAGTTCGGCGAATATTTCCTAAGTGCCAACGGCTGTTCCGCCGTAAAGAGTCCGACTCGGCTGGTTCCCGATGTCGGCCAGAACAAGTGAAAATTCGGCCTCTTCCCCTGGAAGTCCGGCCGAGTTAAGGCAAATATTTCCTAAGTGCCAACGGCTGTTCCGCCGTAAAGAGTCCGACTCGGCTGGTTCCCGATGTCGGCCAGAACAAGTGAAAATCCGGCCTCTTCCCCTGGAAGTCCGGCCGAGTTAAGGCGAATATTTCCTAAGTGCCAACGGCTGCTCAGCCTTAAAGTGTCCGACTCGGCTGGTTCCCGATGTCGGCCAGAACAAGTGAAAATCCGGCCTCTTCCCCTGGAAGTCCGGCCGAGTTAAGGCGAATATTTCCTAAGTGCCAACGGCTGCTCAGCCTTAAAGTGTCCGACTCGGCCGGTTCCCGATGTCGGCCAGAACAAGTGAAAATCCGGCCTCTTCCCCTGGAAGTCCGGCCGAGTTAAGGCAAATATTTCCTAAGTGCCAACGGCTGTTCCGCCGTAAAGGGTCCGACTCGGCTGGTTCCCGATGTCGGCCAGAACAAGTGAAAAATCGGCCTCTTCCCCTGGAAGTCCGGCCGAGTTCGGCGAATATTTCCTAAGTGCCAACGGCTGTTCCGCCGTAAAGAGTCCGACTCGGCTGGTTCCCGATGTCGGCCAGAACAAGTGAAAATCCGGCCTCTTCCCCTGGAAGTCCGGCCGAGTTAAGGCGAATATTTCCTAAGTGCCAACGGCTGCTCCGCCGTAAAGCGTCCGACTCGGCTGGTTCCCGATGTCGGCCAGAATAAGTGGAAATTCGGCCTCTTCCCCTGGAGGTCAGTTGAAGTTTAACGAATATTTTCTAAGTGCCAACGGCTGCTCCGCCTTAAAGCGTCCGACTCGGCTGGTTCCCGATGTCGGCCAGAACAAGTGAAAATTCGGCCTCTTCCCCTGGAGGTCCGTTCAAGTTTGGGGAATATTTTCTAAGTGCCAACGGCTGCTCCGCCTTAAAGCGTCCGACTCGGCTGGTTCCCGATGTCGGCCAGAACAGGTGAAAATTCGGCCTCTTCCCCTGGAGGTCCGTTCAAGTTTGGCGAATATTTTCTAAGTGCCAACGGCTGCTCCGCCTTAAAGTGTCCGACTCGGCTGGTTCCCGATGTCGGGCAGAACAAGTGACAATTCGGCCTCTTCCCCTGGAAGTCCGGCCGAGTTTGGCGAATATTTTCTAAGTGCCAACGGCTGCTCCGCCGTAAAGAGTCCGACTCGGCTGGTTCCCGATGTCGGCCAGAAAAAGTGACAATTCGGCCTCTTCCCCTGGAGGTCCTTTGAAGTTTAGCGAATATTTTCTAAGTGCCAACGGCTCTTGCGCCGAAAAGCGTCCGCCTCGGCTGGTTCCCGCGGTCGGCCGTAATAGGCGAAAATTCGGCCTCTTCCCCTGGAGCGACCTCCAAATTTGGGCGAAATTTTTTCTAAGTGCCTAAAGGTACCAGGGGTTTGGGTACCAGGGGTGCATTACCAACTGGTCTTTTGTCAACCCATGTACTTTTTCTAGAGTACATGGGTTGGTCCCCCCACTTAGTGTACTCATCACTTTACCCCCCTTTCGCAAAATATAGTCAGAACGAGCATGGGGGACGCAATTGTTTTCCATGCAAATCAATTGGGCCTGGTCCGAGCGCTGGTAACGGCCGCCAGCAAGCGTCCCCTGCTCGGATAGCAGAACTGAAGAAGGCACGGCACTTCCAGAGAGAGAGAGAAAATTTTCTAAGTGCCACATTTCTCAAAAATTTTCAAAGTGCCACATCTCTCAAAAAATTTCTAAGTGCCACATCTCTCAAAAAATTTCTAAGTGCCACATCTCTCAAAAACTTTCAAAGTGCCACATCTCTCAAAAACTTTCAAAGTGCCACATCTCTGAAAAACTTTCTAAGTGCCACGTCTCTGAAAAATTTTCTAAGTGCCACAGCACGGCTGTGAAATATTCAAAGTCCTACAGGCATTGGCAGAATGCGCGGACGGCCGTCTGCTCCCGGCGGCCGCCGCGAAGCTACTACCCCCTCCCGGGGACGGCTGTCTGCTCCCGGCAGCCGTCCTTACCCCCCTCCCCCGTTTGCACCGCCTGAAGTTAGACCCGCCTTGGTAGGGCCCCCACCGGCCCCGGCTCGCCGGCGTTGGGTGGACGGTTCCTGCCCACTTGCGGGTCCCGGTCGCTTGGCAACCGACCGGGGAGGACCAGCCGCCTCCTTAAACACAGGCTGGAAGGGAAATCCGGTCAAGCTACGGAGGACCGGCCGCCTCCTTAAACACAGGCCGGAAGGGAAATCCGATCAAGCTACGGAGGACCGGTCGCCTCCCTAAACACAGGCCGGGCAAAAATCTGCGAATGGGCCCGTCAAGGGTAGTGGGTCATCCAAGGTGGGAGGTACCGGCCGCCTCCTTAAACACAGGCCGGGCAAAAATCTGCGAATGGCCCGTCAAGGGTTGTTGGTCATCCAAGGAGGGAGGTACCGGCCGCCTCCTTAAACACAGGCCGGGCAAAAATCTGCGAATGGCCCGTCAAGGGTTGTTGGTCATCCAAGGAGGGAGGTACCGGCCGCCTCCTTAAACACAGGCCGGGCAAAAATCTGCGAATGGCCCGTCAAGGGTTGTTGGTCATCCAAGGAGGGAGGTACCGGCCGCCTCCTTAAACACAGGCCGGGCAAAAATCTGCGAACGGCCCGTCAAGGGTTCTGTCTCATCCAAGAAAGGGGTACCGGCCGCCTCAGAGGCCGGAGCGAAGGGGGCGAAAGGCTGTCGATGGGGAAGGATCGGGGCCACGGCTAATCTAGCGATGCCCGCGTCGGGCGGTCACTCCGACGAATGAGCGGGGCCGAATCCGGCGCGAGGCGGCCTTCAGGCACGTGGTTCGAGACGACCTCACCCGGCTCTAGCCCGGAGGATCGGAGGCAACGGCCGTCTCCTTAAGCTAAGGCCGGACGAAAATCTGCGGATGCGGTCCATCCAAGGCAGACGGAGGTACCGGCCGCCTCGGTAAATAAAGCCCGGGCAAAAATCTGCGAACGGCCCGTCAAGGGTTCTGTCTCATCCAAGAAAGGGGTACCGGCCGCCTCAGAGGCCGGAGCGAAGGGGGCGAAAGGCTGTCGATGGGGAAGGATCGGGGCCACGGCTAATCTAGCGATGCCCGCGTCGGGCGGTCACTCCGACGAATGAGCGGGGCCGAATCCGGCGTAGGCGGCCTTCAGGCACGTGGTTCGAGACGACCTCACCCGGCTCTAGCCCGGAGGATCGGAGGCAACGGCCGTCTCCTTAAGCTAAGGCCGGACGAAAATCTGCGGATGCGGTCCATCCAAGGCAGACGGAGGTACCGGCCGCCTCGGTAAATAAAGCCCGGGCAAAAATCTGCGAACGGCCCGTCAAGGGTTCTCTCTCATCCAAGAAAGGGGTACCGGCCGCCTCAGAGGCCGGAGCGAAGGGGGCGAAAGGCTGTCGATGGGGAAGGATCGGGGCCACGGCTAATCTAGCGATGCCCGCGTCGGGCGGTCACTCCGACGAATGAGCGGGGCCGAATCCGGCGTAGGCGGCCTTCAGGCACGTGGTTCGAGACGACCTCACCCGGCTCTAGCCCGGAGGATCGGAGGCAACGGCCGTCTCCTTAAGCTAAGGCCGGACGAAAATCTGCGGATGCGGTCCATCCAAGGCAGACGGAGGTACCGGCCGCCTCGGTAAATAAAGCCCGGGCAAAAATCTGCGAACGGCCCGTCAAGGGTTCTGTCTCATCCAAGAAAGGGGTACCGGCCGCCTCAGAGGCCGGAGCGAAGGGGGCGAAAGGCTGTCGATGGGGAAGGATCGGGGCCACGGCTAATCTAGCGATGCCCGCGTCGGGCGGTCACTCCGACGAATGAGCGGGGCCGAATCCGGCGTAGGCGGCCTTCAGGCACGTGGTTCGAGACGACCTCACCCGGCTCTAGCCCGGAGGATCGGAGGCAACGGCCGTCTCCTTAAGCTAAGGCCGGACGAAAATCTGCGGATGCGGTCCATCCAAGGCAGACGGAGGTACCGGCCGCCTCGGTAAACAAAGCCCGGGCAAAAATCTGCGAATGGTCCGTCAAGGATTCTGGCTCATCCAAGGTGGGGGTACCGGCCGCCTCTATTAACAGGCCGGAGTACAGGGGGCGAAAGGCTGTCGATGGGGAAGGATCGGGGCCACGGCTAATCTAGCGATGCCCGCGTCGGGCGGTCACTCCGACGAATGAGCGGGGCCGAATCCGGCGCGAGGCGGCCTTCAGGCACGTGGTTCGAGACGACCTCACCCGGCTCTAGCCCGGAGCGAATATCATCTCCAAGGTGTGGAGGCAACGGCCGTCTCCTTAAGCTAAGGCCGGACGAAAATCTGCGGATGCGGTCCATCCAAGGCAGACGGAGGTACCGGCCGCCTCGGTAAACAGAGGCCGGGCGAAAATCTGCGAATGGTCCGTTAAGGATTCTCTCTCATCCAAGGAAGGGGTACCGGCCGCCTCTATTAACAGGCCGGAGCACAGGGGGCGAAAGGCTGTCGATGGGGAAGGATCGGGGCCACGGCTAATCTAGCGATGCCCGCGTCGGGCGGTCACTCCGACGAATGAGCGGGGCCGAATCCGGCGCGAGGCGGCCTTCAGGCACGTGGTTCGAGACGACCTCACCCGGCTCTAGCCCGGAGCGAAAAAACAACACTCTTATAACCTGACC
>NW_026061667.1:92500-108949 GCF_024217435.2 Syngnathus scovelli
CCCGTGGAAGCGGCCGCCCGTCAGCCTGCGTTGCCGCTGGTCGAAAAATGCACTAAGTGCCAAACCCCATTCATTTACAACGGCGTGTCCGCCAGAGGGCGCACTTCCCCCGGCGGACCAGCCGGCGGGGCTCGTTAGAGAGTGTATCCGCCTGGCGGTGCCTCCTGGCCGGCCTGGATTCCGGACCGCGACCGCTCACTCGCGGGACCCTAATCGGCCCGCGGACCAGCCGGCGGGTCCTCCGTGAAAGCCTATCCGCCTGGCGGTGCCTCCTGGCCGGCCTGGATTCCGGACCGCGACCGCTCACTCGCGGGACCCTAATCGGCCCGCGGACCAGCCGGCGGGTCCTCCGTGAAAGCCTATCCGCCTGGCGGTGCCTCCTGGCCGGCCTGGATTCCGGACCGCCACCGCTCACATCGCGGGACCCTAATCGGCCCGCGGACCAGCCGGCGGGACCTCCGTGAAAGCCTATCCGCCTGGCGGTGCCTCCTGGCCGGCCTGGATTCCGGACCGCCACCGCTCACTCGCGGGACCCTAATCGGCCCGCGGACCAGCCGGCGGGACCTCCGTGAAAGCCTATCCGCCTGGCGGTGCCTCCTGGCCGGCCTGGATTCCGGACCGCCACCGCTCACTCGCGGGACCCTAATCGGCCCGCGGACCAGCCGGCGGGACCTCCGTGAAAGCCTATCCGCCTTGGCCGGTTCCCCGGCCGGCCACGGGTGGCGAGAATCCGGCCTCCTCGCCCGGAGCGCGCTTCGACTTGGGCGAAAAATGCACTAAGTGCCAAACCCCATTCATTTACAACGGCGTGTCCGCCAGAGGGCGCACTTCCTCCGGCCGGCGGGGCTCGTTGGAGAGCGCGTCCGCCTTCGCCGGTTCCCCGGTCGGCCGCGAACGGCGAAAAGCCGGCCTCTTCCCCCGGAGCCCGGTGGGCGAATTTTTTTTTTTTTTTTTTTTTTTTTTTTTTTTCAAAGTGCCAACGGCTCTCGCGCCGCGATGCGTCCGCCTTCGCCGGTTCCCAAGTCGGCCACGAACGGCCAAAAATCGGCCTCTTCCCCGGAGCCCGGTCGGCGAATTTTATTTTATTTTTTTCCAAAGTGCCAACGGCTCTCGCGCCGCGATGCGTCCGCCTTCGCCGGTTCCCCGGTCGGCCACGAACGGCGAAAAATCGGCCCCTTCCCCCGGAGCCCGCATGATTATACGCGATGTTAATATTTATTTAATTATTAAATAAATACATACATATGTTTATTAATAATATACGCGGTGTTGATATGTATTTAATTATTACGTATATTGTGAATAAACTAACGGTGATTTTACACGATTTGACTACATGCGTGACCGTGATATAGTGCCGAGGGCTCCCGCGCCGTCACGCGTCCGCCTCGGCACGTGGGGTACCACGGGTCGCCCGCGGCAGCGAGCGTTCGGCTCGCGGGGGCCCGCGGGGTGTTATTAGGGAGTGCGGCAGCCGTGCCGAGGCTCCGGCCGGCCGCCGGAAGTCCCGCGGGGGAGCGTCGGAGCTCCGCGAGGCCGGCCGGGGAGCCTCTTAGTCATCGCCCGCGCTCGCGGTGGTCCCGGTCGCTTAAAGTGCCGCGGGAGGCGTAGCGATGCGAGTGAGTGTGCGCCAAGTGCGAGAGGCGGTGCATTTACGCGCCGTGTCCGCGAGAGGGAGGCAATTCCCCGTTGCGACCTCCGGGAGATCAGCGGGCCGCCGAAAAGGCTCAGCCGGGGTGCCTGGAGCCTCCTCGGGCGTCGAGTTAGGAGGGGGGCGCGCGGAGAACCGGCTGGATGTCCCCTGGAAGCTCAGCGGGCCGTGGGAAAGGCTTGGCCGGGGTGCCTGGAGCCTCGGCCGGCTTAAAAAGGTGGGAGGGGGGCGCGCGGAGAACCGGCTGGAGGTCCCCTGGAAGCTCAGCGGGCCGTGGGAAAGGCTTGGCCGGGGTGCCTGGAGCCTCGGCCGGCTTAAAAAGTTGGGAGGGGGGCGCGCGGAGAACCGGCTGGAGGTCCCCTGGAAGCTCAGCGGGCCGTTCAAAACGCTTAGCCGAGGTGCCTGGAGCCTCGGCCGGCTTAAAAGTGAGGAGGAAAGCGCGCGGAGAACCGGCCGGAGGTCCCCTGGAAGCTCAGCGGGCCGTGGGAAAAAGCTTAGCCGGGGTGCCGGAAGCCTCGGCCGGCTTAAAACGTGAGGAGGAAAGCACCGGGAGAACCGGCTGGAGGTCTTCTGGAAGCTCAGCGGGCCGTGGAGAAAGCTTAGCCGGGGTGCCGGAAGCCTCGGCCGGCTTAAAATGTGAGGAGGAAACCGGCTGGACGTCTTCTGGAAGATCAGCGGGCCGTGGAAAATGCTAAGCCGAGGTGCTGGTTGTCGAATAAGGCTCCGCCATCTCGTAGAAGGTGCTAATAAAGTTCATATCCGCTCGGCTGGAGGTAATTGGCCAGCGGACCGGCCGGCGGGACCTCCGTGACCGCCTATCCGCCTGGCGGTGCCTCCTGGCCGGCGTGCATTCCGGGCCGCGACCGCTCACTTACGGGACCCTGATTGGCCCGCGGACCGGCCGGCGGGACCTCCGTGACCGCCTATCCGCCTGGCGGTGCCTGCTGGCCGGCGTGCATTCCGGGCCGCGACCGCTCACTTACGGGACCCTGATTGGCCCGCGGACCGGCCGGCGGGACCTCCGTGACAGCCTACCCGCCTGGCGGTGGCTGCTGGCCGGCGCGGATTCCGGGCCGCGACCGCTAACTTACGGGACCCTAATTGGCCCGCGGACCAGCTGGCGGGACCTCCGTGACAGCCTACCCGCCTGGCGGTGCCTCCTGGCCGGCGTGGATTCCGGGCCGCGACCGCTAACTTACGGGACCCTAAACGGCCCGCGGACCAGCTGGCGGGACCTCCGTGACCGCCCATCCGCCTGCCGGTGCCTCCTGGCCGGCGTGGATTCCGGGCCGCGACCGCTAACTTACGGGACCATAAATGGCCCGCGGACCAGCTGGCGGGACCTCCGTGACCGCCTATCCGCCTGGCGGTGCCTCCTGGCCGGCCTGGATTCCGGGCCGCGACCGCTCACCTACGGGACCCTAAATGGCCCGCGGACCAGCCGGCGGGACCTCCGTGACAGCCTATCCGCCTCCCGGTGGCTGCTGGCCGGCGCGGATTCCGGGCCGCGACCGCTAACTTACGGGACCCCAATTGGCCCGCGGACCAGCCGGCGGGACCCCCGTGACCGCCTATCCGCCTTGGCCGGTTCCCCGGCCGGCCACGGATGGCGAGAATCCGGCCTCCTCGCCCGGAGCGCTCGTCGGCTTCGGCGAAAAATGCACTAAGTGCCAAACCCCATTCATTTACAATAGCGTGTCCGCCAGAGGGCGCAGTTCCCCCCGCGGACCGGCCGGCGGGACCTCCGTGACCGCCTATCCGCCTGGCGGTGGCTGCGGGCCGGCGCGAATTCCGGGCCGCGACCGCTAACTTACGGGACCCCGATTGGCCCGCGGACCAGCCGGCGGGACCTCCGTGACCGCCTATCCGCCTGCGCTGGTTCCCCGGCCGGCGCGAATTCCGGGCCGCGACCGCTAACTTACGGGACCCCGATTGGCCCGCGGACCAGCCGGCGGGACCTCCGTGACCGCCTATCCGCCTGCGCTGGTTCCCCGGCCGGCGCGAATTCCGGGCCGCGACCGCTAACTTACGGGACCCCGATTGGCCCGCGGACCAGCCGGCGGGACCTCCGTGACCGCCTATCCGCCTGCGCTGGTTCCCCGGCCGGCGCGAATTCCGGGCCGCGACCGCTAACTTACGGGACCCCGATTGGCCCGCGGACCAGCCGGCGGGACCTCCGTGACCGCCTATCCGCCTGCGCTGGTTCCCCGGCCGGCGCGAATTCCGGGCCGCGACCGCTAACTTACGGGACCCCGATTGGCCCGCGGACCAGCCGGCGGGACCTCCGTGACCGCCTATCCGCCTGCGCTGGTTCCCCGGCCGGCGCGAATTCCGGGCCGCGACCGCTAATTTACGGGACCCCAATTGGCCCGCGGACCAGCCGGCGGGACCTCCGTGACCGCCTATCCGCCTTCGCTGGTTCCCCGGTCGGCGTGTATTCCGGGCCGCGGCCGCTCACTTACGGGACCAAAATTGGCCCGCGGACCAGCCGGCGGGACCTCCGTGACCGCCTATCCGCCTGCGCTGGTTCCCCGGCCGGCGTGGATTCCGGACCGCGACCGCTAAATTACGGGACCCAAATTGGCCCGCGGACCAGCCGGCGGGACATCCGTGACCGCCTATCCGCCTTCGCTGGTTCCCCGGTCGGCCACAGATGACGAATATTCGGCCTCTCGCTCTGGAAGTCCTGCCGACTTAGCCGAAAATTTTCTAAGTGCCATCGGCTCTCGCTCGGAAAAGTGTCCGCCTCGTCTGGTTCCCCAGCTCGGCCTCAGAATTCGAAAATTCGGCCTCTCTGAGGTACCAGGGGTGGGCTTTATGTACTTGGTCCCCCCAGTTAGTGTACTCATCACTTTACCCCCCTTTCGCAAAATATAGTCGGCACGTATGTGCAGAACTGTTTATTTTCATTTTAAAAATTTTCTAAGTGCCAGCGGAAGCTGTCACACGAACTGTCCGAGCTACCACGGTGCCCATCCCGGGCAGTGACGGCAAAAGGCCGATGTGTGTTTGATGGAAGTCTGAATAATTTCTAAGTGCCAACGGCTCAACCGCCGTAAAGTGTCCGCCTCGGCTGGTTCTCCCGGTCGGCCCGAACGAGCGAAAATTCGGCCTCTTCCCCTGGAGGTCCGGAACATTTTGGCGAATATTTTCAAAGTGCCAACGGCTGTTGCGCCGTAAAGTGTCCGCCTCGGCTGGTTCTCCCGGTCGGCCCGAACGAGCGAAAATTCGGCCTCTTCCCCTGGAGGTCCGGAACATTTTGGCGAATATTTTCAAAGTGCCAACGGCTGTTGCGCCGTAAAGTGTCCGACCCGGCCGGTTCCTCCGGTCGGCCCGAACGAGCGAAAATTCGGCCTCTTCCCCTGGAGGTCCGGAACATTTTGGCGAATATTTTCAAAGTGCCAACGGCTGTTGCGCCGTAAAGTGTCCGACCCGGCCGGTTCCTCCGGTCGGCCCGAACGAGCGAAAATTCGGCCTCTTCCCCTGGAGGTCCGGAACATTTTGGCGAATATTTTCAAAGTGCCAACGGCTGTTGCGCCGTAACGTGTCCGACCCGGCCGGTTCCTCCGGTCGGCCCGAACGAGCGAAAATTCGGCCTCTTCCCCTGGAGGTCCGGAACATTTTGGCGAATATTTTCAAAGTGCCAACGGCTGTTGCGCCGTAACGTGTCCGACCCGGCTGGTTCCTCCGGTCGGCTTGAACGAGCGAAAATTCGGCCTCTTCCCCTGGAGGTCCGGAACATTTTGGCGAATATTTTCAAAGTGCCAACGGCTGTTGCGCCGTAACGTGTCCGACCCGGCTGGTTCCTCCGGTCGGCTTGAACGAGCGAAAATTCGGCCTCTTCCCCTGGAGGTCCGGAACATTTTGGCGAATATTTTCAAAGTGCCAACGGCTGTTGCGCCGTAACGTGTCCGACCCGGCCGGTTCCTCCGGTCGGCCCGAACGAGCGAAAATTCGGCCTCTTCCCCTGGAGGTCCGGAACATTTTGGCGAATATTTTCAAAGTGCCAACGGCTGTTGCGCCGTAACGTGTCCGACCCGGCTGGTTCCTCCGGTCGGCCCGAACGAGCGAAAATTCGGCCTCTTCCCCTGGAGGTCCGGACGACTTTGGCGAATATTTTCTAAGTGCGAACGGCTGTTGCGCCGTAACGTGTCCGACCCGGCCGGTTCCTCCGGTCGGCCCGAACGAGCGAAAATTCGGCCTCTTCCCCTGGAGGTCCTGTGAAGTTTAACGAATATTTTCTAAGTGCGAACGGCTGTTGCGCCGTAACGTGTCCGACCCGGCCGGTTCCTCCGGTCGGCCCGAACGAGCGAAAATTCGGCCTCTTCCCCTGGAGGTCCGGACGACTTTGACGAATATTTTCTAAGTGCCAACGGCTGTTCCGCCGTAACGTGTCCGACCCGGCCGGTTCCTCCGGTCGGCCTGAACAAGTGAAAATTCGGCCTCTTCCCCTGGAGGTCCGGAACATTTTGGCGAATATTTTCTAAGTGCCATCGGCTCTTCCGCCGTAAGGTGTCCGACCCGGCCGGTTCCTCCGGTCGGCCTGAACGAGCGAAAATTCGGCCTCTTCCCCTGGAGGTCCTGTCAAGTTTAACGAATATTTTCTAAGTGCCATCGGCTCTTCCGCCGTAATGTGTCCGACTCGGCCGGTTCCTCCGGTCGGCCTGAACGAGCGAAAATTCGGCCTCTTCCCCTGGAGGTCCTGTCAAGTTTAACGAATATTTTCTAAGTGCCATCGGCTCTTCCGCCGTAAGGTGTCCGACTCGGCCGGTTCCTCCGGTCGGCCTGAACGAGCGAAAATTCGGCCTCTTCCCCTGGAGGTCCTGTCAAGTTTAACGAATATTTTCTAAGTGCCATCGGCTCTTCCGCCGTAAGGTGTCCGACTCGGCCGGTTCCTCCGGTCGGCCTGAACGAGCGAAAATTCGGCCTCTTCCCCTGGAGGTCCTGTCAAGTTTAACGAATATTTTCTAAGTGCCATCGGCTCTTCCGCCGTAAGGTGTCCGACTCGGCCGGTTCCTCCGGTCGGCCTGAACAAGTGAAAATTCGGCCTCTTCCCCTGGAGGTCCGGAACATTTTGGCGAATATTTTCTAAGTGCCATCGGCTCTTCCGCCGTAAGGTGTCCGACTCGGCCGGTTCCTCCGGTCGGCCTGAACGAGCGAAAATTCGGCCTCTTCCCCTGGAGGTCCTGTCAAGTTTAACGAATATTTTCTAAGTGCCATCGGCTCTTCCGCCGTAAAGCGTCCGACTCGGCTGGTTCCCGATGTCGGCCAGAACAAGTGGAAATTCGGCCTCTTCCCCTGGAGGTCAGTTGAAGTTTAACGAATATTTTCTAAGTGCCAACGGCTGCTCCGCCGTAAAGCGTCCGACTCGGCTGGTTCCCGATGTCGGCCAGAACAAGTGAAAATTCGGCCTCTTCCCCTGGAGGTCCGTTCAAGATTAACGAATATTTCCTAAGTGCCAACGGCTGCTCCGCCGTAAAGCGTCCGACTCGGCTGGTTCCCGATGTCGGCCAGAACAAGTGAAAATTCGGCCTCTTCCCCTGGAGGTCCGTTCAAGATTAACGAATATTTTCTAAGTGCCAACGGCTCTTGCGCCGAAAAGCGTCCGCCTCGGCTGGTTCCCGCGGTCGGACACAAAATGTGTCAATTCGGCCTCTCTGAGGTACCAGGGGTAGGCTTTATGTACTTGGTCCCCCCAGTTAGTGTACTCATCACTTTACCCCCCTTTCGCAAAATATAGTCGGCACGTATGTGCAGAACTGTTTATTTTCATTTTAAAAATTGTCTAAGTGCCAGCGGAAGCTGTCACACGAACTGTCCGAGCTACCACGGTGCCCATCCCGGGCAGTGACGGCAAAAGGCCGATGTGTGTTTGATGGAAGTCTGAATAATTTCTAAGTGCCAACGGCTCAACCGCCGTAAAGTGTCCGCCTCGGCCGGTTCTCCCGGTCGGCCCGAACGAGCGAAAATTCGGCCTCTTTCCCTGGAGGTCCGGAACATTTTGGCGAATATTTTCTAAGTGCCAACGGGTGCTCCGCCGTAAAGTGTCCGCCTCGGCTGGTTCCCCCGGTCGGCCAGAACAAGTGAAAATTCGGCCTCTTCCCCTGGAGGTCCGGAACATTTTGGCGAATATTTCCTAAGTGCCAACGGCTCAACCGCCGTAAAGTGTCCGCCTCGGCCGGTTCTCCCGGTCGGCCCGAACGAGCGAAAATTCGGCCTCTTTCCCTGGAGGTCCGGAACATTTTGGCGAATATTTTCTAAGTGCCAACGGGTGCTCCGCCGTAAAGTGTCCGCCTCGGCCGGTTCCCCCGGTCGGCCAGAACAAGTGAAAATTCGGCCTCTTCCCCTGGAGGTCCGGAACATTTTGGCGAATATTTCCTAAGTGCCAACGGCTGCTCCGCCGTAAAGTGTCCGCCTCGGCCGGTTCACCCGGTCGGCCAGAACAAGTGAAAAATCGGCCTCTTCCCCTGGAAGTCCGGCCGAGTTAAGGTAAATATTTCCTAAGTGCCAACGGCTGCTCAGCCTTAAAGTGTCCGACTCGGCTGGTTCCCGATGTCGGCCAGAACAAGTGAAAATCCGGCCTCTTCCCCTGGAAGTCCGGCCGAGTTAAGGCAAATATTTCCTAAGTGCCAACGGCTGCTCCGCCGTAAAGTGTCCGACTCGGCTGGTTCCCGATGTCGGCCAGAACAAGTGAAAATCCGGCCTCTTCCCCTGGAAGTCCGGCCAAGTTCGGCGAATATTTCCTAAGTGCTAACGGCTGCTCCGCCGTAAAGAGACCGACTCGGCTGGTTCCCGATGTCGGCCAGAACAAGTGAAAATTCGGCCTCTTCCCCTGGAGGTCAGTTGAAGTTTAACGAATATTTCCTAAGTGCCAACGGCTGCTCCGCCGTAAAGTGTCCGACTCGGCTGGTTCCCGATGTCGGCCAGAACGAGTGAATATTCGGCCTCTTCCCCTGGAGGTCCGGAACATTTTGGCGAATATTTCCTAAGTGCCAACGGCTGTTCCGCCGTAAAGAGTCCGACTCGGCTGGTTCCCGATGTCGGCCAGAACAAGTGAAAAATCGGCCTCTTCCCCTGGAAGTCCGGCCGAGTTAAGGCAAATATTTCCTAAGTGCCAACGGCTGTTCCGCCGTAAAGGGTCCGACTCGGCTGGTTCCCGATGTCGGCCAGAACAAGTGAAAAATCGGCCTCTTCCCCTGGAAGTCCGGCCGAGTTAAGGCAAATATTTCCTAAGTGCCAACGGCTGCTCCGCCGTAAAGCGTCCGACTCGGCTGGTTCCCGATGTCGGCCAGAATAAGTGGAAATTCGGCCTCTTCCCCTGGAGGTCCGTTCAAGATTAACGAATATTTTCTAAGTGCCAACGGCTGCTCCGCCGAAAAGCGTCCGACTCGGCTGGTTCCCGATGTCGGCCAGAACAAGTGAAAATTCGGCCTCTTCCCCTGGAGGTCAGTTGAAGTTTAACGAATATTTTCTAAGTGCCAACGGCTGTTCCGCCGTAAAGAGTCCGACTCGGCTGGTTCCCGATGTCGGCCAGAACAAGTGAAAATTCGGCCTCTTCCCCTGGAGGTCAGTTGAAGTTTAACGAATATTTTCTAAGTGCCAACGGCTGTTCCGCCGTAAAGAGTCCGACTCGGCTGGTTCCCGATGTCGGCCAGAACAAGTGAAAATTCGGCCTCTTCCCCTGGAAGTCCGGCCGAGTTAAGGCAAATATTTCCTAAGTGCCAACGGCTGTTCCGCCGTAAAGAGTCCGACTCGGCTGGTTCCCGATGTCGGCCAGAACAAGTGAAAAATCGGCCTCTTCCCCTGGAAGTCCGGCCGAGTTAAGGCAAATATTTCCCAAGTGCCAACGGCTGTTCCGCCGTAAAGGGTCCGACTCGGCTGGTTCCCGATGTCGGCCAGAACAAGTGAAAAATCGGCCTCTTCCCCTGGAAGTCCGGCCAAGTTCGGCGAATATTTCCTAAGTGCCAACGGCTGTTCCGCCGTAAAGAGTCCGACTCGGCTGGTTCCCGATGTCGGCCAGAACAAGTGAAAATTCGGCCTCTTCCCCTGGAAGTCCGGCCGAGTTAAGGCAAATATTTCCTAAGTGCCAACGGCTGTTCCGCCGTAAAGAGTCCGACTCGGCTGGTTCCCGATGTCGGCCAGAACAAGTGAAAAATCGGCCTCTTCCCCTGGAAGTCCGGCCAAGTTCGGCGAATATTTCCTAAGTGCCAACGGCTGTTCCGCCGTAAAGAGTCCGACTCGGCTGGTTCCCGATGTCGGCCAGAACAAGTGAAAATTCGGCCTCTTCCCCTGGAAGTCCGGCCGAGTTAAGGCAAATATTTCCTAAGTGCCAACGGCTGTTCCGCCGTAAAGAGTCCGACTCGGCTGGTTCCCGATGTCGGCCAGAACAAGTGAAAATCCGGCCTCTTCCCCTGGAAGTCCGGCCGAGTTAAGGCGAATATTTCCTAAGTGCCAACGGCTGCTCAGCCTTAAAGTGTCCGACTCGGCTGGTTCCCGATGTCGGCCAGAACAAGTGAAAATCCGGCCTCTTCCCCTGGAAGTCCGGCCGAGTTAAGGCGAATATTTCCTAAGTGCCAACGGCTGCTCAGCCTTAAAGTGTCCGACTCGGCCGGTTCCCGATGTCGGCCAGAACAAGTGAAAATCCGGCCTCTTCCCCTGGAAGTCCGGCCGAGTTAAGGCAAATATTTCCTAAGTGCCAACGGCTGTTCCGCCGTAAAGGGTCCGACTCGGCTGGTTCCCGATGTCGGCCAGAACAAGTGAAAAATCGGCCTCTTCCCCTGGAAGTCCGGCCGAGTTCGGCGAATATTTCCTAAGTGCCAACGGCTGTTCCGCCGTAAAGAGTCCGACTCGGCTGGTTCCCGATGTCGGCCAGAACAAGTGAAAATCCGGCCTCTTCCCCTGGAAGTCCGGCCGAGTTAAGGCGAATATTTCCTAAGTGCCAACGGCTGCTCAGCCTTAAAGTGTCCGACTCGGCTGGTTCCCGATGTCGGCCAGAACAAGTGAAAATCCGGCCTCTTCCCCTGGAAGTCCGGCCGAGTTAAGGCGAATATTTCCTAAGTGCCAACGGCTGCTCAGCCTTAAAGTGTCCGACTCGGCCGGTTCCCGATGTCGGCCAGAACAAGTGAAAATCCGGCCTCTTCCCCTGGAAGTCCGGCCGAGTTAAGGCAAATATTTCCTAAGTGCCAACGGCTGTTCCGCCGTAAAGGGTCCGACTCGGCTGGTTCCCGATGTCGGCCAGAACAAGTGAAAAATCGGCCTCTTCCCCTGGAAGTCCGGCCGAGTTCGGCGAATATTTCCTAAGTGCCAACGGCTGTTCCGCCGTAAAGAGTCCGACTCGGCTGGTTCCCGATGTCGGCCAGAACAAGTGAAAATCCGGCCTCTTCCCCTGGAAGTCCGGCCGAGTTAAGGCGAATATTTCCTAAGTGCCAACGGCTGCTCCGCCGTAAAGCGTCCGACTCGGCTGGTTCCCGATGTCGGCCAGAATAAGTGGAAATTCGGCCTCTTCCCCTGGAGGTCAGTTGAAGTTTAACGAATATTTTCTAAGTGCCAACGGCTGCTCCGCCTTAAAGCGTCCGACTCGGCTGGTTCCCGATGTCGGCCAGAACAAGTGAAAATTCGGCCTCTTCCCCTGGAGGTCCGTTCAAGTTTGGGGAATATTTTCTAAGTGCCAACGGCTGCTCCGCCTTAAAGCGTCCGACTCGGCTGGTTCCCGATGTCGGCCAGAACAGGTGAAAATTCGGCCTCTTCCCCTGGAGGTCCGTTCAAGTTTGGCGAATATTTTCTAAGTGCCAACGGCTGCTCCGCCTTAAAGTGTCCGACTCGGCTGGTTCCCGATGTCGGGCAGAACAAGTGACAATTCGGCCTCTTCCCCTGGAAGTCCGGCCGAGTTTGGCGAATATTTTCTAAGTGCCAACGGCTGCTCCGCCGTAAAGAGTCCGACTCGGCTGGTTCCCGATGTCGGCCAGAAAAAGTGACAATTCGGCCTCTTCCCCTGGAGGTCCTTTGAAGTTTAGCGAATATTTTCTAAGTGCCAACGGCTCTTGCGCCGAAAAGCGTCCGCCTCGGCTGGTTCCCGCGGTCGGCCGTAATAGGCGAAAATTCGGCCTCTTCCCCTGGAGCGACCTCCAAATTTGGGCGAAATTTTTTCTAAGTGCCTAAAGGTACCAGGGGTTTGGGTACCAGGGGTGCATTACCAACTGGTCTTTTGTCAACCCATGTACTTTTTCTAGAGTACATGGGTTGGTCCCCCCACTTAGTGTACTCATCACTTTACCCCCCTTTCGCAAAATATAGTCAGAACGAGCATGGGGGACGCAATTGTTTTCCATGCAAATCAATTGGGCCTGGTCCGAGCGCTGGTAACGGCCGCCAGCAAGCGTCCCCTGCTCGGATAGCAGAACTGAAGAAGGCACGGCACTTCCAGAGAGAGAGAGAAAATTTTCTAAGTGCCACATTTCTCAAAAATTTTCAAAGTGCCACATCTCTCAAAAAAATTTCTAAGTGCCACATCTCTCAAAAAATTTCTAAGTGCCACATCTCTCAAAAACTTTCAAAGTGCCACATCTCTCAAAAACTTTCAAAGTGCCACATCTCTGAAAAACTTTCTAAGTGCCACGTCTCTGAAAAATTTTCTAAGTGCCACAGCACGGCTGTGAAATATTCAAAGTCCTACAGGCATTGGCAGAATGCGCGGACGGCCGTCTGCTCCCGGCGGCCGCCGCGAAGCTACTACCCCCTCCCGGGGACGGCTGTCTGCTCCCGGCAGCCGTCCTTACCCCCCTCCCCCGTTTGCACCGCCTGAAGTTAGACCCGCCTTGGTAGGGCCCCCACCGGCCCCGGCTCGCCGGCGTTGGGTGGACGGTTCCTGCCCACTTGCGGGTCCCGGTCGCTTGGCAACCGACCGGGGAGGACCAGCCGCCTCCTTAAACACAGGCTGGAAGGGAAATCCGGTCAAGCTACGGAGGACCGGCCGCCTCCTTAAACACAGGCCGGAAGGGAAATCCGATCAAGCTACGGAGGACCGGTCGCCTCCCTAAACACAGGCCGGGCAAAAATCTGCGAATGGGCCCGTCAAGGGTAGTGGGTCATCCAAGGTGGGAGGTACCGGCCGCCTCCTTAAACACAGGCCGGGCAAAAATCTGCGAATGGCCCGTCAAGGGTTGTTGGTCATCCAAGGAGGGAGGTACCGGCCGCCTCCTTAAACACAGGCCGGGCAAAAATCTGCGAATGGCCCGTCAAGGGTTGTTGGTCATCCAAGGAGGGAGGTACCGGCCGCCTCCTTAAACACAGGCCGGGCAAAAATCTGCGAATGGCCCGTCAAGGGTTGTTGGTCATCCAAGGAGGGAGGTACCGGCCGCCTCCTTAAACACAGGCCGGGCAAAAATCTGCGAACGGCCCGTCAAGGGTTCTGTCTCATCCAAGAAAGGGGTACCGGCCGCCTCAGAGGCCGGAGCGAAGGGGGCGAAAGGCTGTCGATGGGGAAGGATCGGGGCCACGGCTAATCTAGCGATGCCCGCGTCGGGCGGTCACTCCGACGAATGAGCGGGGCCGAATCCGGCGCGAGGCGCCTTCAGGCACGTGGTTCGAGACGACCTCACCCGGCTCTAGCCCGGAGGATCGGAGGCAACGGCCGTCTCCTTAAGCTAAGGCCGGACGAAAATCTGCGGATGCGGTCCATCCAAGGCAGACGGAGGTACCGGCCGCCTCGGTAAATAAAGCCCGGGCAAAAATCTGCGAACGGCCCGTCAAGGGTTCTGTCTCATCCAAGAAAGGGGTACCGGCCGCCTCAGAGGCCGGAGCGAAGGGGCGAAAGGCTGTCGATGGGGAAGGATCGGGGCCACGGCTAATCTAGCGATGCCCGCGTCGGGCGGTCACTCCGACGAATGAGCGGGGCCGAATCCGGCGTAGGCGGCCTTCAGGCACGTGGTTCGAGACGACCTCACCCGGCTCTAGCCCGGAGGATCGGAGGCAACGGCCGTCTCCTTAAGCTAAGGCCGGACGAAAATCTGCGGATGCGGTCCATCCAAGGCAGACGGAGGTACCGGCCGCCTCGGTAAATAAGCCCGGGCAAAAATCTGCGAACGGCCCGTCAAGGGTTCTCTCTCATCCAAGAAAGGGGTACCGGCCGCCTCAGAGGCCGGAGCGAAGGGGGCGAAAGGCTGTCGATGGGGAAGGATCGGGGCCACGGCTAATCTAGCGATGCCCGCGTCGGGCGGTCACTCCGACGAATGAGCGGGGCCGAATCCGGCGTAGGCGGCCTTCAGGCACGTGGTTCGAGACGACCTCACCCGGCTCTAGCCCGGAGGATCGGAGGCAACGGCCGTCTCCTTAAGCTAAGGCCGGACGAAAATCTGCGGATGCGGTCCATCCAAGGCAGACGGAGGTACCGGCCGCCTCGGTAAATAAAGCCCGGGCAAAAATCTGCGAACGGCCCGTCAAGGGTTCTGTCTCATCCAAGAAAGGGGTACCGGCCGCCTCAGAGGCCGGAGCGAAGGGGGCGAAAGGCTGTCGATGGGGAAGGATCGGGGCCACGGCTAATCTAGCGATGCCCGCGTCGGGCGGTCACTCCGACGAATGAGCGGGGCCGAATCCGGCGTAGGCGGCCTTCAGGCACGTGGTTCGAGACGACCTCACCCGGCTCTAGCCCGGAGGATCGGAGGCAACGGCCGTCTCCTTAAGCTAAGGCCGGACGAAAATCTGCGGATGCGGTCCATCCAAGGCAGACGGAGGTACCGGCCGCCTCGGTAAACAAAGCCCGGGCAAAAATCTGCGAATGGTCCGTCAAGGATTCTGGCTCATCCAAGGTGGGGGTACCGGCCGCCTCTATTAACAGGCCGGAGTACAGGGGGCGAAAGGCTGTCGATGGGGAAGGATCGGGGCCACGGCTAATCTAGCGATGCCCGCGTCGGGCGGTCACTCCGACGAATGAGCGGGGCCGAATCCGGCGCGAGGCGGCCTTCAGGCACGTGGTTCGAGACGACCTCACCCGGCTCTAGCCCGGAGCGAATATCATCTCCAAGGTGTGGAGGCAACGGCCGTCTCCTTAAGCTAAGGCCGGACGAAAATCTGCGGATGCGGTCCATCCAAGGCAGACGGAGGTACCGGCCGCCTCGGTAAACAGAGGCCGGGCGAAAATCTGCGAATGGTCCGTTAAGGATTCTCTCTCATCCAAGGAAGGGGTACCGGCCGCCTCTATTAACAGGCCGGAGCACAGGGGGCGAAAGGCTGTCGATGGGGAAGGATCGGGGCCACGGCTAATCTAGCGATGCCCGCGTCGGGCGGTCACTCCGACGAATGAGCGGGGCCGAATCCGGCGCGAGGCGGCCTTCAGGCACGTGGTTCGAGACGACCTCACCCGGCTCTAGCCCGGAGCGAAAAAACAACACTCTTATAACCTGACCGACATGCGCCCATGACCCGCCTTGGTAGGGCCCCCACCGGCCCCGGCTACCGCCGGCGTTGGGTGGACGGTTCCTCCCCACTTGCGGGTCGCACTCCAGCGCTACGGCCGCCGCGCGAGCGCGCGCCCCGCGCCGCCCGCGCAGGCCTAGCGCGAACCGTACGGCAGCGAAACCGAGACGCCCCGGCTCAACCTCACCCAGAGGCCATCCACGGAGGCCGAGCGCGCGATCCGACTTGCGGCACGCCACGTGGGCGTCCGCCGGCCGCGCCGGTCGACCGCGAAACCGATTTCTCAAAGACCAAGCCCGAGTCCCAACCTCCGCACATATCCGCACACGCCTTCCCGACCACCGCGAAGCGGGAGGCGTCTATCGTGGCCGCCGGGGCGTATGACCCCTCCGCGTGAGGCGTGCGGGCTCGGGGGGGCCGCAACGACCGAGTCTGACTCGGACGGGGCGCAGCTTCCCTCCCGGTCGCAGCATCAGCGCCGAACGCGCGACGTCACCAGCCCCCCGGAACGGTTCGTCGGGAGCGCGGCAATGGCCCACATCTCACCTCGCCAGCCGGCCGCAGCGGGCCGCGCCGAACCGAGTCTGACTCGGGGTGCGCACAGTCCCGTCTGGGTCACGGAGGCGACGAGCTGTGACCGCCACCGTCGCCCCTTCGTCCTTCCGGATCCCCCCAGCGCCGGCAAAACTCCGCATCCTGGCCGCATCGCGTGACCGGGCGGGCCGCAACGACCGAGTCTGACTCGGACGGGGCGCAGCTTCCCGCCTCGGGCCATCGCAAAGCGTGCCTCGCGCGGGCAAAGTCGCCGGCGCAGCGCCGCGCCCCTCGACAAGAGCGAGCCTCAGCCGGGCCGCGACGACCGAGTCTGACTCGGACGGAGCGCAGCTTCCCGCCTGGGTCACCGCTAGTCGCCGGGCCGACGGCGCCCATCCCCGGACCCCGCCGTTCCCTCGCGGTTTATCCTAAGCCGCCTGCCTTAGCCCAACCGACGTGCCAACCCCCCCGTTGCCGAGTTCGCTCTTCCCGAGCCGCGTCCCCCCGACAATTCCGTCCGTGACCGTCCCGCCCCGCGGCGATCCGCTCTGCCCCAGCAGCCGGCGAGTCAGCGTCCTACGGGTCTGATCTGGCCGCAGTCCGAGCTCCGGGCAGGCACAGCGGCGTCGCGCGGGCGCGGTCGGCGCTCGGAGGCAGCGTCGGGACCGGACCGGCTCCCCGCGGAGACGCTTACGGAGCGCGGCCCGGCACCTCTCGTTACGGCGAAGGTTCAGGCAGAGGCCGTTTGGACCCGCGCCGGCCGGAGGGCTTCCCACCCGATAAGGTCCGCGAAGACTCGTCCCCGCCCGGCCTCCCCGCTGCCGCGGTCGGCCCCCGGAAAACGTGACAGGGCC
>NW_026061668.1:0-2500 GCF_024217435.2 Syngnathus scovelli
GCTCGTTCGGGCCGACCGGGGAACCGGCGAAGGCGGACGCAGCGCGGCGCGAGAGCCGTTGGCACTTTGAAAAAAAAAAAAAAAAAAAAATTCGCCCACCGGGCTCCGGGGGAAGAGGCCGGCTTTTCGCCGTTCGCGGCCGACCGGGGAACCGGCGAAAGCGGACGCGCTCTCTAACGAGCCCCGCCGGCCGGAGGAAGTGCGCCCTCTGGCGGACACGCCGTTGTAAATGAATGGGGTTTGGCACTTAGTGCATTTTTCGCCCAAGTCGAAGCGCGCTCCGGGCGAGGAGGCCGGATTCTCGCCACCCGTGGCCGGCCGGGGAACCGGCCAAGGCGGACGCGCTCTCTAACGAGCCCCGCCGGCCGGAGGAAGTGCGCCCTCTGGCGGACACGCCGTTGTAAATGAATGGGGTTTGGCACTTGGTGCATTTTTCGCCCAAGTCGAAGCGCGCTCCGGGCGAGGAGGCCGGATTCTCGCCACCCGTGGCCGGCCGGGGAACCGGCGAAGGCGGATAGGCTTTCACGGAGGATCCGCCGGCTGGTCCGCGGGCCGATTAGGGTCCCGCGAGTGAGCGGTGGCGGTCCGGAATCCAGGCCGGCCAGGAGGCACCGCCAGGCGGATAGGCTTTCACGGAGGAGCCGCCGGCTGGTCCGCGGGCCGTTTAGGGTCCCGCGAGTGAGCGGTGGCGGTCCGGAATCCAGGCCGGCCAGGAGGCACCGCCAGGCGGATAGGCTTTCACGGAGGACCCGCCGGCTGGTCCGCGGGCCGTTTAGGGTCCCGCGAGTGAGCGGTCGCGGTCCGGAATCCAGGCCGGCCAGGAGGCACCGCCAGGCGGATAGGCTTTCACGGAGGACCCGCCGGCTGGTCCGCGGGCCGTTTAGGCTCCCGTAAGTTAGCGGTCGCGGTCCGGAATACAGGCCGTCCAGGAGGCACTGCCAGGCGGATACACTCTCTAACGAGCCCCGCCGGCTGGTCCGCCGGGGGAAGTGCGCCCTCTGGCGGACACGCCGTTGTAAATGAATGGGGTTTGGCACTTAGTGCATTTTTCGACCAGCGGCAACGCAGGCTGACGGGCGGCCGCTTCCACGGGCCGGTACTACTCTACGGAGGCGCTAGCCGCCTCCGGTGGGGGCCGTGTGATCTCGCTGGATGCCCGAGGACCTTCCGCGAGGCCCGGCCGCAGCTTTTACGCGCGCCCGGTCCTATTACCTGGTGGAAGCTGGAGGCCGGGGCTCCGCAGCTCGCCGCCCGGGGACCTTCCGCGAGGCCCGGCCGCAGCTTTTACGCACCACCGCTGCTATTCTCTGGCTCCGGCTTCGTCCCGGAGGGTGCTTGGGGAACGGCGGCGCACACCGCGAACGGCCGGTGGCGGTCGGCTGGTGGCGGTCGGCTGGTGGCTGTCGGCTGGTGGCGGTCGGGGGTGGCGCTTGGGGATGGCGCTTGGGGATGGTGGCTGTCGGCTGGTGGCGGTCGGCTGGTGGCGGTCGGCTGGTGGCGGTCGGCTGGTGGCGGTCGGGGGTGGCGCTTGGGGATGGCGCTTGGGGATGGTGGCTGTCGGCTGGTGGCGGTCGGCTGGTGGCGGTCGGGGGGTGGCGGTCGGGGATGGCGCTTGGGGATGGTGGCTGTCGCCTTGTGGCGGTCGGCTGGTGGCGGTCGCCTTGTGGCGGTCGCCTTGTGGCGGTCGGGGATGGCGCTTGGGGATGGTGGCTGTCGCCTTGTGGCGGTCGGCTGGTGGCGGTCGCCTTGTGGCGGTCGCCTTGTGGCGGTCGGGGATGGCGCTTGGGGATGGTGGCTGTCGCCTTGTGGCGGTCGGCTGGTGGCGGTCGGCTGGTGGCGGTCGGGGGGTGGCGGTCGGGGATGGCGCTTGGGGATGGTGGCTGTCGCCTTGTGGCGGTCGGGGGGTGGCGGTCGGGGATGGCGCTTGGGGATGGTGGCTGTCGCCTTGTGGCGGTCGGCTGGTGGCGGTCGGCTGGTGGCGGTCGGCTGGTGGCGGTCGGGGGGTGGCGGTCGGGGGTGGCGCTTGGGGATGGTGGCTGTCGCCTTGTGGCGGTCGGCTGGTGGCGGTCGCCTTGTGGCGGTCGGGGGGCGGCGGTCGGGGGTGGCGCTTGGGGATGGTGGCTGTCGGCTGGTGGCGGTCGGCTGGTGGCGGTCGGCTGGTGGCGGTCGGCTGGTGGCGGTCGGGGGTGGCGCTTGGGGATGGCGCTTGGGGATGGTGGCTGTCGCCTTGTGGCGGTCGGCTGGTGGCGGTCGCCTTGTGGCGGTCGGGGATGGCGCTTGGGGATGGTGGCTGTCGCCTTGTGGCGGTCGCCTTGTGGCGGTCGCCTTGTGGCGGTCGGGGATGGCGCTTGGGGATGGTGGCTGTCGCCTTGTGGCGGTCGGCGGTGGTGGTTTGGGACCGGCGTCCGGCGCAAAGTGCGTGTTGCGCGGGCCGGAGAAAATTTAGGCCAGGGGCCCGCCGCTGGAGAAATTTTTAGGTACCAGGGGTGGATTTTTTTTG
>NW_026061668.1:15000-30000 GCF_024217435.2 Syngnathus scovelli
GTTTTTCAGAGATGTGGCACTTAGAAAGTTTTTCAGAGATGTGGCACTTAGAAAGTTTTTCAGAGATGTGGCACTTTGAACATTTTTGAGAGATGTGGCACTTTGAAAATTTTTGAGAAATGTGGCACTTTGAAAATTTTTGAGAAATGTGGCACTTTGAAAATTTTTGAGAAATGTGGCACTTAGAAAATTTTCTCTCTCTCTCTGGAAGTGCCGTGCCTTCTTCAGTTCTGCTATCCGAGCAGGGGACGCTTGCTGGCGGCCGTTACCAGCGCTCGGACCAGGCCCAATTGATTTGCATGGAAAACAATTGCGTCCCCCATGCTCGTTCTGACTATATTTTGCGAAAGGGGGGTAAAGTGATGAGTACACTAAGTGGGGGGACCAACCCATGTACTCTAGAAAAAGTACATGGGTTGACAAAAGACCAGTTCGTACTGCACCCCTGGTACCCAAACCCCTGGTACCTTTAGGCACTTAGAAAAATTTCGCCCAAATTTGGAGGTCGCTCCAGGGGAAGAGGCCGAATTTTCGCCTATTACGGCCGACCGCGGGAACCAGCCGAGGCGGACGCTTTTCGGCGCAAGAGCCGTTGGCACTTAGAAAATATTCGCTAAACTTCAAAGGACCTCCAGGGGAAGAGGCCGAATTGTCACTTTTTCTGGCCGACATCGGGAACCAGCCGAGTCGGACTCTTTACGGCGGAGCAGCCGTTGGCACTTAGAAAATATTCGCCAAACTCGGCCGGACTTCCAGGGGAAGAGGCCGAATTGTCACTTGTTCTGCCCGACATCGGGAACCAGCCGAGTCGGACACTTTAAGGCGGAGCAGCCGTTGGCACTTAGAAAATATTCGCCAAACTTGAACGGACCTCCAGGGGAAGAGGCCGAATTTTCACCTGTTCTGGCCGACATCGGGAACCAGCCGAGTCGGACGCTTTTCGGCGCAAGAGCCGTTGGAACTTAGAAAATATTCGCTAAACTTCAAAGGACCTCCAGGGGAAGAGGCCGAATTGTCACTTGTTCTGGCCGACATCGGGAACCAGCCGAGTCGGACTCTTTACGGCGGAGCAGCCGTTGGCACTTAGAAAATATTCGCCAAACTCGGCCGGACTTCCAGGGGAAGAGGCCGAATTGTCACTTGTTCTGCCCGACATCGGGAACCAGCCGAGTCGGACACTTTAAGGCGGAGCAGCCGTTGGCACTTAGAAAATATTCGCCAAACTTGAACGGACCTCCAGGGGAAGAGGCCGAATTTTCACCTGTTCTGGCCGACATCGGGAACCAGCCGAGTCGGACGCTTTAAGGCGGAGCAGCCGTTGGCACTTAGAAAATATTCGCCAAACTTGAACGGACCTCCAGGGGAAGAGGCCGAATTTTCACCTGTTCTGGCCGACATCGGGAACCAGCCGAGTCGGACGCTTTAAGGCGGAGCAGCCGTTGGCACTTAGAAAATATTCGTTAAACTTGAAAGGACCTCCAGGGGAAGAGGCCGAATTGTCACTTGTTCTGGCCGACATCGGGAACCAGCCGAGTCGGACGCTTTAAGGCGGAGCAGCCGTCGGCACTTAGAAAATATTCGTTAAACTTGAAAAGACCTCCAGGGGAAGAGGCCGAATTGTCACTTGTTCTGGCCGACATCGGGAACCAGACGAGTCGGGCCCTTTAAGGCTGAGCAGCCCTTGGCACTTAGGAAATATTTGCCTTAACTCGGCCGGACTTCCAGGGGAAGAGGCCGGATTTTCACTTGTTCTGGCCAACATCGGGAACCAGCCGAGTCGGACACTTAAAGGCTGAGCAGCCGTTGGCACTTAGGAAATATTTGCCTTAACTCGGCCGGACTTCCAGGGGAAGAGGCCGGATTTTCACTTGTTCTGGCCGACATCGGGAACCAGCCGAGTCGGACACTTTAAGGCTGAGCAGCCGTTGGCACTTAGGAAATATTTGCCTTAACTCGGCCGGACTTCCAGGGGAAGAGGCCGATTTTTCACTTGTTCTGGCCGACCGGGGGAACCAGCCGAGTCGGACACTTTACGGCGGAGCAGCCGTTGGCACTTAGGAAATATTCGCCAAAATGTTCCGGACCTCCAGGGGAAGAGGCCAAATTTTCACTTGTTCTGGCCGACCGGGTGAACCGGCCGAGGCGGACACTTTACGGCGGAGCAGCCGTTGGCACTTAGGAAATATTCGCCAAAATGTTCCGGACCTCCAGGGGAAGAGGCCAAATTTTCACTTGTTCTGGCCGACCGGGTGAACCGGCCGAGGCGGACACTTTACGGCGGAGCAGCCGTTGGCACTTAGGAAATATTCGCCAAAATGTTCCGGACCTCCAGGGGAAGAGGCCGAATTTTCACTTGTTCTGGCCGACCGGGGGAACCAGCCGAGGCGGACACTTTACGGCGGAGCAGCCGTTGGCACTTAGGAAATATTCGCCAAAATGTTCCGGACCTCCAGGGGAAGAGGCCGAATTTTCGCTCGTTCGGGCCGACCGGGAGAACCAGCCGAGGCGGACACTTTACGGCGGTTGAGCCGTTGGCACTTAGAAATTATTCAGACTTCCATCAAACACACATCGGCCTTTTGCCGTCACTGCCCGGGATGGGCACCGTGGTAGCTCGGACAGTTCGCGTGACAGCTTCCGCTGGCACTTAGACAATTTTTAAAATGAAAATAAACAGTTCTGCACATACGTGCCGACTATATTTTGCGAAATGGGGGTAAAGTGATGAGTACACTAAGTGGGGGGACCAAGTACATAAAGCCCACCCCTGGTACCTCAGAGAGGCCGAATTGACACATTTTGTGTCCGACCGCGGGAACCAGCCGAGGCGGACGCTTTTCGGCGCAAGAGCCGTTGGCACTTAGAAAATATTCGTTAATCTTGAACGGACCTCCAGGGGAAGAGGCCGAATTTTCACTTGTTCTGGCCGACATCGGGAACCAGCCGAGGCGGACGCTTTTCGGCGCAAGAGCCGTTGGCACTTAGAAAATATTCGTTAATCGTGAACGGACCTCCAGGGGAAGAGGCCGAATTTTCACTTGTTCTGGCCGACATCGGGAACCAGCCGAGGCGGACGCTTTTCGGCGCAAGAGCCGTTGGCACTTAGAAAATATTCGTTAATCTTGAACGGACCTCCAGGGGAAGAGGCCGAATTTTCACTTGTTCTGGCCGACATCGGGAACCAGCCGAAGCGGACGCTTTACGGCGGAGCAGCCGTTGGCACTTAGAAAATATTCGTTAATCTTGAACGGACCTCCAGGGGAAGAGGCCGAATTTTCACTTGTTCTGGCCGACATCGGGAACCAGCCGAGTCGGACGCTTTTCGGCGCAAGAGCCGTTGGCACTTAGAAAATATTCGTTAATCTTGAACGGACCTCCAGGGGAAGAGGCCGAATTTTCACTTGTTCTGGCCGACATCGGGAACCAGCCGAGTCGGACTCTTTACGGCGGAACAGCCGTTGGCACTTAGGAAATATTCGCCGAACTCGGCCGGACTTCCAGGGGAAGAGGCCGAATTTTCACTTGTTCTGGCCGACATCGGGAACCAGCCGAGTCGGACTCTTTACGGCGGAGCAGCCGTTGGCACTTAGGAAATATTTGCCAAAATGTTCCGGACCTCCAGGGGAAGAGGCCGAATATTCACTTGTTCTGGCCGACATCGGGAACCAGCCGAGTCGGACACTTTACGGCGGAGCAGCCGTTGGCACTTAGGAAATATTCGCCAAACTTGGCCGGACTTCCAGGGGAAGAGGCCGAATGTCCACTTGTTCTGGCCGACATCGGGAACCAGCCGAGTCGGACGCTTTACGGCGGAGCAGCCGTTGGCACTTAGGAAATATTTGCCTTAACTCGGCCGGACTTCCAGGGGAAGAGGCCGAATTTTCACTTGTTCTGGCCGATATCGGGAACCAGCCGAGTCGGACTCTTTACGGCGGAACAGCCGTTGGCACTTAGGAAATATTCGCCTTAAGTCGGCCGGACTTCCAGGGGAAGAGGCCGATTTTTCACTTGTTCTGGCCGACCGGGGGAACCAGCCGAGTCGGACACTTTACGGCGGAGCAGCCGTTGGCACTTAGGAAATATTCGCCAAAATGTTCCGGACCTCCAGGGGAAGAGGCCAAATTTTCACTTGTTCTGGCCGACCGGGTGAACCGGCCGAGGCGGACACTTTACGGCGGAGCAGCCGTTGGCACTTAGGAAATATTCGCCAAAATGTTCCGGACCTCCAGGGGAAGAGGCCGAATTTTCACTTGTTCTGGCCGACCGGGGGAACCAGCCGAGGCGGACACTTTACGGCGGAGCAGCCGTTGGCACTTAGGAAATATTCGCCAAAATGTTCCGGACCTCCAGGGAAAGAGGCCGAATTTTCACTCGTTCTGGCCGACCGGGGGAACCGGCCGAGGCGGACACTTTACGGCGGTTGAGCCGTTGGCACTTAGAAATTATTCAGACTTCCATAAACACACATCGGCCTTTTGCCGTCACTGCCCGGGATGGGCACCGTGGTAGCTCGGACAGTTCGTTTGACAGCTTCCGCTGGCACTTAGACAATTTTTAAAATGAAAATAAACAGTTCTGCACATACGTGCCGACTATATTTTGCGAAAGGGGGGTAAAGTGATGAGTACACTAAGTGGGGGGACCAAGTACATAAAGCCTACCCCTGGTACCTCAGAGAGGCCGAATTGACACATTTTGTGTCCGACCGCGGGAACCAGCCGAGGCGGACGCTTTTCGGCGCAAGAGCCGTTGGCACTTAGAAAATATTCGCTAAACTTCAAAGGACCTCCAGGGGAAGAGGCCGAATTGTCACTTTTTCTGGCCGACATCGGGAACCAGCCGAGTCGGACACCTTACGGCGGAAGAGCCGATGGCACTTAGAAAATATTCGTTAAACTTCAACTGACCTCCAGGGGAAGAGGCCGATTTTTCACTTGTTCTGGCCGACATCGGGAACCAGCCGAGTCGGACGCTTTTCGGCGCAAGAGCCGTTGGCACTTAGAAAATATTCGTTAATCTTGAACGGACCTCCAGGGGAAGAGGCCGAATTTCCACTTATTCTGGCCGACATCGGGAACCAGCCGAGTCGGACGCTTTACGGCGGAGCAGCCGTTGGCACTTAGAAAATATTCGTTAATCTTGAACGGACCTCCAGGGGAAGAGGCCGAATTTTCACTTGTTCTGGCCGACATCGGGAACCAGCCGAGTCGGACGCTTTACGGCGGAGCAGCCGTTGGCACTTTGAAAATATTCGTTAAACTTCAACTGACCTCCAGGGGAAGAGGCCGAATTTCCACTTGTTCTGGCCGACATCGGGAACCAGCCGAGTCGGACGCTTTACGGCGGAAGAGCCGATGGCACTTAGAAAATATTCGTTAAACTTGACAGGACCTCCAGGGGAAGAGGCCGAATTTTCGCTCGTTCAGGCCGACCGGAGGAACCGGCCGAGTCGGACACCTTACGGCGGAAGAGCCGATGGCACTTAGAAAATATTCGCCAAAATGTTCCGGACCTCCAGGGGAAGAGGCCGAATTTTCACTTGTTCAGGCCGACCGGAGGAACCGGCCGAGTCGGACACCTTACGGCGGAAGAGCCGATGGCACTTAGAAAATATTCGTTAAACTTGACAGGACCTCCAGGGGAAGAGGCCGAATTTTCGCTCGTTCGGGCCGACCGGAGGAACCGGCCGAGTCGGACACCTTACGGCGGAAGAGCCGATGGCACTTAGAAAATATTCGCCAAAATGTTCCGGACCTCCAGGGGAAGAGGCCGAATTTTCGCTCGTTCGGGCCGACCGGAGGAACCAGCCGGGTCGGACACGTTACGGCGCAACAGCCGTTGGCACTTTGAAAATATTCGCCAAAATGTTCCGGACCTCCAGGGGAAGAGGCCGTATTTTCGCTCGTTCGGGCCGACCGGAGGAACCGGCCGGGTCGGACACGTTACGGCGCAACAGCCGTTAGCACTTAGAAATTATTCGTTAAACTTGAACGGACCTCCAGGGTTAAGAGGCCGAATTTTCGCTCGTTCGGGCCGACCGGAGGAACCAGCCGGGTCGGACACTTTACGGCCCAACAGCCGTTGGCACTTTGAAAATATTCGCCAAAGTCGTCCGGACCTCCAGGGGAAGAGGCCGAATTTTCGCTCGTTCGGGCCGACCGGAGGAACCAGCCGGGTCGGACACTTTACGGCGGAACGGCCGTTGGCACTTTGAAAATATTCGCCAAAATGTTCCGGACCTCCAGGGGAAGAGGCCGAATTTTCGCTCGTTCGGGCCGACCGGAGGAACCGGCCGGGTCGGACACGTTACGGCGCAACAGCCGTTGGCACTTTGAAAATATTCGCCAAAATGTTCCGGACCTCCAGGGGAAGAGGCCGAATTTTCGCTCGTTCGGGCCGACCGGAGGAACCAGCCGGGTCGGACACTTTACGGCCCAACAGCCGTTGGCACTTTGAAAATATTCGCCAAAGTCGTCCGGACCTCCAGGGGAAGAGGCCGAATTTTCGCTCGTTCAGGCCGACCGGAGGAACCAGCCGGGTCGGACACGTTACGGCGCAACAGCCGTTCGCACTTAGAAAATATTCGCCAAAGTCGTCCGGACCTCCAGGGGAAGAGGCCGAATTTTCGCTCGTTCGGGCCGACCGGAGGAACCAGCCGGGTCGGACACGTTACGGCGGAACAGCCGTTGGCACTTTGAAAATATTCGCCAAAATGTTCCGGACCTCCAGGGGAAGAGGCCGAATTTTCGCTCGTTCGGGCCGACCGGGAGAACCAGCCGAGGCGGACACTTTACGGCGGTTGAGCCGTTGGCACTTAGAAATTATTCAGACTTCCATCAAACACACATCGGCCTTTTGCCGTCACTGCCCGGGATGGGCACCGTGGTAGCTCGGACAGTTCGTGTGACAGCTTCCGCTGGCACTTAGAAAATTTTTAAAATGAAAATAAACAGTTCTGCACATACGTGCCGACTATATTTTGCGAAAGGGGGGTAAAGTGATGAGTACACTAACTGGGGGGACCAAGTACATAAAGCCTACCCCTGGTACCTCAGAGAGGCCGAATTTTCGAATTCTGAGGCCGAGCTGGGGAACCAGACGAGGCGGACACTTTTCCGAGCGAGAGCCGATGGCACTTAGAAAATTTTCGGCTAAGTCGGCAGGACTTCCAGAGCGAGAGGCCGAATATTCGTCATCTGTGGCCGACCGGGGAACCAGCGAAGGCGGATAGGCGGTCACGGAGGTCCCGCCGGCTGGTCCGCGGGCCAATTTGGGTCCCGTAATTTAGCGGTCGCGGTCCGGAATCCACGCCGAGCGGGGAACCAGCGGAGGCGGATAGGCGGTCACGGAGGTCCCGCCGGCTGGTCCGCGGGCCAATTGGGGTCCCGTAAGTTAGCGGTCGCGGCCCGGAATTCGCGCCGGCCGGGGAACCAGCGCAGGCGGATAGGCGGTCACGGAGGTCCCGCCGGCTGGTCCGCGGGCCAATCGGGGTCCCGTAAGTTAGCGGTCGCGGCCCGGAATTCGCGCCGGCCGGGGAACCAGCGCAGGCGGATAGGCGGTCACGGAGGTCCCGCCGGCTGGTCCGCGGGCCAATCGGGGTCCCGTAAGTTAGCGGTCGCGGCCCGGAATTCGCGCCGGCCGGGGAACCAGCGCAGGCGGATAGGCGGTCACGGAGGTCCCGCCGGCTGGTCCGCGGGCCAATCGGGGTCCCGTAAGTTAGCGGTCGCGGCCCGGAATTCGCGCCGGCCGGGGAACCAGCGCAGGCGGATAGGCGGTCACGGAGGTCCCGCCGGCTGGTCCGCGGGCCAATCGGGGTCCCGTAAGTTAGCGGTCGCGGCCCGGAATTCGCGCCGGCCGGGGAACCAGCGCAGGCGGATAGGCGGTCACGGAGGTCCCGCCGGCTGGTCCGCGGGCCAATCGGGGTCCCGTAAGTTAGCGGTCGCGGCCCGGAATTCGCGCCGGCCGGGGAACCAGCGCAGGCGGATAGGCGGTCACGGAGGTCCCGCCGGCTGGTCCGCGGGCCAATCGGGGTCCCGTAAGTTAGCGGTCGCGGCCCGGAATCCGCGCCGGCCCGCAGCCACCGCCAGGCGGATAGGCTGTCACGGAGGTCCCGCCGGCCGGTCCGCGGGGGGAACTGCGCCCTCTGGCGGACACGCCATTGTAAATGAATGGGGTTTGGCACTTAGTGCATTTTTCGCCGAAGCCGACGAGCGCTCCGGGCGAGGAGGCCGGATTCTCGCCATCCGTGGCCGGCCGGGGAACCGGCCAAGGCGGATAGGCGGTCACGGGGGTCCCGCCGGCTGGTCCGCGGGCCAATTGGGGTCCCGTAAGTTAGCGGTCGCGGCCCGGAATCCGCGCCGGCCAGCAGCCACCGGGAGGCGGATAGGCTGTCACGGAGGTCCCGCCGGCTGGTCCGCGGGCCATTTAGGGTCCCGCGAGTGAGCGGTCGCGGTCCGGAATCCAGGCCGGCCAGGAGGCACCGCCAGGCGGATAGGCGGTCACGGAGGTCCCGCCAGCTGGTCCGCGGGCCATTTATGGTCCCGTAAGTTAGCGGTCGCGGCCCGGAATGCACGCCGGCCAGGAGGCACCGCCAGGCGGGTAGGCTGTCACGGAGGTCCCGCCGGCCGGTCCGCGGGCCAATTACCTCCAGCCGAGCGGATATGAACTTTATTAGCACCTTCTACGAGATGGCGGAGCCTTATTCGACAACCAGCACCTCGGCTTAGCATTTTCCACGGCCCGCTGATCTTCCAGAAGACGTCCAGCCGGTTTCCTCCTCACATTTTAAGCCGGCCGAGGCTTCCGGCACCCCGGCTAAGCTTTCTCCACGGCCCGCTGAGCTTCCAGGGGACCTCCGGCCGGTTCTCCCGGTGCCTCGCGCCTCGCTTTGTGAGCCGGCCGAGGCTTCCAGCACCTCGGCTGAGCGTTTCCCACGGCCCGCTGAGCTTCCAGGGGACCTCCAGCCGGTTCTCCCGGTGCCTCGCGCCTCGCTTTGTGAGCCGGCCGAGGCTTCCAGCACCTCGGCTGAGCGTTTCCCACGGCCCGCTGAGCTTCCAGGGTACCTCCAGCCGGTTCTCCCGGTGCCTCGCGCCTCGCTTTGAGAGCCGGCCGAGGCTTCCAGCACCTCGGCTGAGCGTTTTCGGCGGCCCGTTGCTCTCCCGGAGGTCGCAACGGGGAGTTACCTCCCTCTCGCGGACACGGCGAGTAAATACACCGCCTCTCGCACTTGGCGCACACTCACTCGCATTGCTACGCCTCCCGTGGCACTTTAAGCGGCCGAACGGCGGGAGTAACTACGACTCTCTTAAGGTAGGCTCACTTGACTATTTATTCATGTATTTATTTATTTTTGACGGTTCGCGGAGGCGATGACGCTCCGCGCGGGTAAACGGCGGGAGTAACTGTGACTCTCTTAAGGTAGGCTCACTTGACATCTATTTATTTATGTATTTATTTATTTTTGACGGTTCGCGGAGGCGATGACGCTCCGCGCGGGTAAACGGCGGGAGTAACTGTGACTCTCTTAAGGTAGGCTCACTTGACATCTATTTATTTATGTATTTATTTATTTTTGACGGTTCGCGGAGGCGATGACGCTCCGCGCGGGTAAACGGCGGGAGTAACTGTGACTCTCTTAAGGTAGGCTCACTTGACATCTATTTATTTATGTATTTATTTATTTTTGACGGTTCGCGGAGGCGATGACGCTCCGCGCGGGTAAACGGCGGGAGTAACTGTGACTCTCTTAAGGTAGGCTCACTTGACATCTATTTATTTATGTATTTATTTATTTTTGACGGTTCGCGGAGGCGATGACGCTCCGCGCGGGTAAACGGCGGGAGTAACTGTGACTCTCTTAAGGTAGGCTCACTTGACATCTATTTATTTATGTATTTATTTATTTTTGACGGTTCGCGGAGGCGATGACGCTCCGCGCGGGTAAACGGCGGGAGTAACTGTGACTCTCTTAAGGTAGGCTCACTTGACATCTATTTATTTATGTATTTATTTATTTTTGACGGTTCGCGGAGGCGATGACGCTCCGCGCGGGTAAACGGCGGGAGTAACTGTGACTCTCTTAAGGTAGGCTCACTTGACATCTATTTATTTATGTATTTATTTATTTTTGACGGTTCGCGGAGGCGATGACGCTCCGCGCGGGTAAACGGCGGGAGTAACTGTGACTCTCTTAAGGTAGGCTCACTTGACATTTATTTATTTATGAATTTATTTATTTTTGACGGTTCGCGGAGGCGATGACGCTCCGCGCGGGTAAACGGCGGGAGTAACTGTGACTCTCTTAAGGTAGCCTGACTCGACGTCTTTTTCAACGGTGGCTGGAGGACCCGGGCGGTTCTCGGGGGTGCGTCGCTCCTCACTTTTGACGCCCGAGGAGGCTCCCGGCACCTCGGCTACGCGTTTTCGGCGGCCCGCTGAGCTTCCAGAAGACCTCCAGCCGGTTCTCCCGGTGCTTTCCTCCTCACGTTTTAAGCCGGCCGAGGCTCCCGGCACCCCGGCCAAGCGTTTCCCACGGCCCGCTGAGCTTCCAGGGGACCTCCGGCCGGTTCTCCGCGCGCTTTCCTCCTCACTTTTAAGCCGGCCGAGGCTTCCGGCACCCCGGCCAAGCGTTTCCCACGTCCCGCTGAGCTTCCAGGGGACCTCCGGCCGGTTCTCCGCGCGCTTTCCTCCTCACATTTTAAGCCGGCCGAGGCTCCAGGCACCCCGGCTAAGCTTTCTCCACGGCCCGCTGAGCTTCCAGGGGACCTCCGGCCGGTTCTCCGCGCGCTTTCCTCCTCACTTTTAAGCCGGCCGAGGCTTCCGGCACCCCGGCCAAGCCTTTCCCACGGCCCGCTGAGCTTCCAGGGGACATCCAGCCGGTTCTCCGCGCGCCCCCCTCCTAACTCGACGCCCGAGGAGGCTCCAGGCACCCCGGCCGAGCCTTTTCGGCGGCCCGCTGATCTCCCGGAGGTCGCAACGGGGAATTGCCTCCCTCTCGCGGACACGGCGCGTAAATGCACCGCCTCTCGCACTTTGCGCACACTCACTCGCATCGCTACGCCTCCCGTGGCACTTTAAGCGACCGGGACCACCGCGAGCGCGGGCGATGACTAAGAGGCTCCCCGGCCGGCCTCGCGGAGCTCCGACGCTCCCCCGCGGGACTTCCGGCGGCCGGCCGGAGCCTCGGCACGGCTGCCGCACTCCCTAATAACACCCCGCGGACCCCCGCGAGCCGAACGCTCGCTGCCGCGGGCGACCCGTGCCAAGGCGGACGCGTGACGGCGCGGGAGCCCTCGGCACTATATCACGGTCACGTATGTAGTCAAATCGTGTAAAATCACCGTTAGTTTATTCATAATATAGGTAATAATTAAATAAATATTAACATCGCGTATATCATTAATAAACACATGTATGTATTTATTTAATAATTAAATAAATATTAACATCGCGTATAATCATGCGCAATACTTCGTGGCCGACCGGGGAACCGGCGAAGGCGGACGCATCGCGGCGCGAGAGCCGTTGGCACTTTGGAAAAATAAATAAATAAATAAATAAATAAATAAATAATAATTCGCCGACCGGGCTCCGGGGGGAGAGGCCGATTTTTGGCCGTTCGTGGCCGACCGGGGAACCGGCGAAGGCGGACGCATCGCGGCGCGAGAGCCGTTGGCACTTTGGAAAAATAAATAAATAAATAAATAAATAATTCGCCGACCGGGCTCCGGGGCAAGAGGCCGAATTTTCGCTCGTTCGGGCCGACCGGGGAACCGGCGAAGGCGGACGCAGCGCGGCGCGAGAGCCGTTGGCACTTTGAAAAAAAAAAAAAAAAAAAAATTCGCCCACCGGGCTCCGGGGGAAGAGGCCGGCTTTTCGCCGTTCGCGGCCGACCGGGGAACCGGCGAAAGCGGACGCGCTCTCTAACGAGCCCCGCCGGCCGGAGGAAGTGCGCCCTCTGGCGGACACGCCGTTGTAAATGAATGGGGTTTGGCACTTAGTGCATTTTTCGCCCAAGTCGAAGCGCGCTCCGGGCGAGGAGGCCGGATTCTCGCCACCCGTGGCCGGCCGGGGAACCGGCCAAGGCGGACGCGCTCTCTAACGAGCCCCGCCGGCCGGAGGAAGTGCGCCCTCTGGCGGACACGCCGTTGTAAATGAATGGGGTTTGGCACTTGGTGCATTTTTCGCCCAAGTCGAAGCGCGCTCCGGGCGAGGAGGCCGGATTCTCGCCACCCGTGGCCGGCCGGGGAACCGGCGAAGGCGGATAGGCTTTCACGGAGGATCCGCCGGCTGGTCCGCGGGCCGATTAGGGTCCCGCGAGTGAGCGGTGGCGGTCCGGAATCCAGGCCGGCCAGGAGGCACCGCCAGGCGGATAGGCTTTCACGGAGGAGCCGCCGGCTGGTCCGCGGGCCGTTTAGGGTCCCGCGAGTGAGCGGTGGCGGTCCGGAATCCAGGCCGGCCAGGAGGCACCGCCAGGCGGATAGGCTTTCACGGAGGACCCGCCGGCTGGTCCGCGGGCCGTTTAGGGTCCCGCGAGTGAGCGGTCGCGGTCCGGAATCCAGGCCGGCCAGGAGGCACCGCCAGGCGGATAGGCTTTCACGGAGGACCCGCCGGCTGGTCCGCGGGCCGTTTAGGCTCCCGTAAGTTAGCGGTCGCGGTCCGGAATACAGGCCGTCCAGGAGGCACTGCCAGGCGGATACACTCTCTAACGAGCCCCGCCGGCTGGTCCGCCGGGGGAAGTGCGCCCTCTGGCGGACACGCCGTTGTAAATGAATGGGGTTTGGCACTTAGTGCATTTTTCGACCAGCGGCAACGCAGGCTGACGGGCGGCCGCTTCCACGGGCCGGTACTACTCTACGGAGGCGCTAGCCGCCTCCGGTGGGGGCCGTGTGATCTCGCTGGATGCCCGAGGACCTTCCGCGAGGCCCGGCCGCAGCTTTTACGCGCGCCCGGTCCTATTACCTGGTGGAAGCTGGAGGCCGGGGCTCCGCAGCTCGCCGCCCGGGGACCTTCCGCGAGGCCCGGCCGCAGCTTTTACGCACCACCGCTGCTATTCTCTGGCTCCGGCTTCGTCCCGGAGGGTGCTTGGGGAACGGCGGCGCACACCGCGAACGGCCGGTGGCGGTCGGCTGGTGGCGGTCGGCTGGTGGCTGTCGGCTGGTGGCGGTCGGGGGTGGCGCTTGGGGATGGCGCTTGGGGATGGTGGCTGTCGGCTGGTGGCGGTCGGCTGGTGGCGGTCGGCTGGTGGCGGTCGGCTGGTGGCGGTCGGGGGTGGCGCTTGGGGATGGCGCTTGGGGATGGTGGCTGTCGGCTGGTGGCGGTCGGCTGGTGGCGGTCGGGGGGTGGCGGTCGGGGATGGCGCTTGGGGATGGTGGCTGTCGCCTTGTGGCGGTCGGCTGGTGGCGGTCGCCTTGTGGCGGTCGCCTTGTGGCGGTCGGGGATGGCGCTTGGGGATGGTGGCTGTCGCCTTGTGGCGGTCGGCTGGTGGCGGTCGCCTTGTGGCGGTCGCCTTGTGGCGGTCGGGGATGGCGCTTGGGGATGGTGGCTGTCGCCTTGTGGCGGTCGGCTGGTGGCGGTCGGCTGGTGGCGGTCGGGGGGTGGCGGTCGGGGATGGCGCTTGGGGATGGTGGCTGTCGCCTTGTGGCGGTCGGGGGGTGGCGGTCGGGGATGGCGCTTGGGGATGGTGGCTGTCGCCTTGTGGCGGTCGGCTGGTGGCGGTCGGCTGGTGGCGGTCGGCTGGTGGCGGTCGGGGGGTGGCGGTCGGGGGTGGCGCTTGGGGATGGTGGCTGTCGCCTTGTGGCGGTCGGCTGGTGGCGGTCGCCTTGTGGCGGTCGGGGGGCGGCGGTCGGGGGTGGCGCTTGGGGATGGTGGCTGTCGGCTGGTGGCGGTCGGCTGGTGGCGGTCGGCTGGTGGCGGTCGGCTGGTGGCGGTCGGGGGTGGCGCTTGGGGATGGCGCTTGGGGATGGTGGCTGTCGCCTTGTGGCGGTCGGCTGGTGGCGGTCGCCTTGTGGCGGTCGGGGATGGCGCTTGGGGATGGTGGCTGTCGCCTTGTGGCGGTCGCCTTGTGGCGGTCGCCTTGTGGCGGTCGGGGATGGCGCTTGGGGATGGTGGCTGTCGCCTTGTGGCGGTCGGCGGTGGTGGTTTGGGACCGGCGTCCGGCGCAAAGTGCGTGTTGCGCGGGCCGGAGAAAATTTAGGCCAGGGGCCCGCCGCTGGAGAAATTTTTAGGTACCAGGGGTGGATTTTTTTTGTCACCGCAGGAGGGGGACGTTGCCTCCGTCCGTGTCCGACGGAAAGTGCGTGTTGCGCGGGCCGGAGAAAGTTTAGGCCAGGGGCCCGCCGCTGGAGAAATTTTTAGGTACCAGGGGTGGATTTTTTTTGTCACCGCAGGAGGGGGACGTTGCCTCCGTCGGTGTCCGGCGGAAAGTGCGTGTTGCGCGGCCCGGAGAAAGTTTAGGCCCGGGGCCCGCCGCTGGAGGAATTTTTAGGTACCAGGAGCGGATGTACTTACTTCCACAGCGCCCACGCGCTCCCGGCCGGTGTCCGAGGATGCTGCCTCATCCCCGGACGCGCCTCTTACGCACGCCCGCTGTCATCCTCCGGAGACTGAGTTCCACTTAGTGGAGGCTACGTTCCACTTGGGGGAGGCTGCCTACTCCCGGCTGACGCCCGAGGATGCTGCCTCATCGACGCGCCTCTTACGCACGCCCGGTGTCATCCTCCGATCACTAAGTTCCACTTGGAGGTTCACAAGACGGGCGCGGACGCACACCCACGCCCGGCCAGAGTGACCGAGAGGCGGACATACGTTATCTTACGCACGCCCGCTGACATCCTCCGACGACTAAGTTCCGCTTGCGGGAGGCTGCCTCCTCCCGCCCGCCGCCCGGGGATGCTGCCTCATCCCCGGACGAGCCTCTTACGCACGCCCGCTGTCATCATCCAACAACTAAGTTCCGCTTGCGGGAGGCTGCCTCCTCCCGCCCGCCGCCCGGGGATGCTG
>NW_026061668.1:40000-55000 GCF_024217435.2 Syngnathus scovelli
TGCGGAGTTTTGCCGGCGCTGGGGGGATCCGGAAGGACGAAGGGGCGACGGTGGCGGTCACAGCTCGTCGCCTCCGTGACCCAGACGGGACTGTGCGCACCCCGAGTCAGACTCGGTTCGGCGCGGCCCGCTGCGGCCGGCTGGCGAGGTGAGATGTGGGCCATTGCCGCGCTCCCGACGAACCGTTCCGGGGGGCTGGTGACGTCGCGCGTTCGGCGCTGATGCTGCGACCGGGAGGGAAGCTGCGCCCCGTCCGAGTCAGACTCGGTCGTTGCGGCCCCCCCGAGCCCGCACGCCTCACGCGGAGGGGTCATACGCCCCGGCGGCCACGATAGACGCCTCCCGCTTCGCGGTGGTCGGGAAGGCGTGTGCGGATATGTGCGGAGGTTGGGACTCGGGCTTGGTCTTTGAGAAATCGGTTTCGCGGTCGACCGGCGCGGCCGGCGGACGCCCACGTGGCGTGCCGCAAGTCGGATCGCGCGCTCGGCCTCCGTGGATGGCCTCTGGGTGAGGTTGAGCCGGGGCGTCTCGGTTTCGCTGCCGTACGGTTCGCGCTAGGCCTGCGCGGGCGGCGCGGGGCGCGCGCTCGCGCGGCGGCCTAGCGCTGGAGTGCGACCCGCAAGTGGGGAGGAACCGTCCACCCAACGCCGGCGGTAGCCGGGGCCGGTGGGGGCCCTACCAAGGCGGGTCATGGGCGCATGTCGGTCAGGTTATAAGAGTGTTTTTTTCGCTCCGGGCTAGAGCCGGGTGAGGTCGTCTCGAACCACGTGCCTGAAGGCCGCCTCGCGCCGGATTCGGCCCCGCTCATTCGTCGGAGTGACCGCCCGACGCGGGCATCGCTAGATTAGCCGTGGCCCCGATCCTTCCCCATCGACAGCCTTTCGCCCCCTTCGCTCCGGCCTCTGAGGCGGCCGGTACCCCTTTCTTGGATGAGACAGAACCCTTGACGGGCCGTTCGCAGATTTTTGCCCGGCCTGTGTTTAAGGAGGCGGCCGGTACCTCCCTCCTTGGATGACCAACAACCCTTGACGGGCCATTCGCAGATTTTTGCCCGGCCTGTGTTTAAGGAGGCGGCCGGTACCTCCCTCCTTGGATGACCTTCTACCCTTGACGGGCCATTCGCAGATTTTTGCCCGGCCTGTGTTTAAGGAGGCGGCCGGTACCTCCCTCCTTGGATGACCTTCTACCCTTGACGGGCCATTCGCAGATTTTTGCCCGGCCTGTGTTTAAGGAGGCGGCCGGTACCTCCCTCCTTGGATGACCCACTACCCTTGACGGGCCCATTCGCAGATTTTTGCCCAGCCTGTGTTTAGGGAGGCGACCGGTCCTCCGTAGCTTGATCGGATTTCCCTTCCGGCCTGTGTTTAAGGAGGCGGCCGGTCCTCCGTAGCTTGATCGGATTTCCCTTCCAGCCTGTGTTTAAGGAGGCGGCTGGTCCTCCCCGGTCGGTTGCCAAGCGACCGGGACCCGCAAGTGGGCAGGAACCGTCCACCCAACGCCGGCGAGCCGGGGCCGGTGGGGGCCCTACCAAGGCGGGTCTAACTTCAGGCGGTGCAAACGGGGGAGGGGGGTAAGGACGGCTGCCGGGAGCAGACAGCCGTCCCCGGGAGGGGGTAGTAGCTTCGCGGCGGCCGCCGGGAGCAGACGGCCGTCCGCGGATTCTGCCAATGCCTGTAGGACTTTGAATATTTCACAGCCGTGCTGTGGCACTTAGAAAATTTTTCAGAGATGTGGCACTTAGAAAGTTTTTCAGAGATGTGGCACTTAGAAAGTTTTTCAGAGATGTGGCACTTAGAAAGTTTTTCAGAGATGTGGCACTTTGAACATTTTTGAGAGATGTGGCACTTTGAAAATTTTTGAGAAATGTGGCACTTTGAAAATTTTTGAGAAATGTGGCACTTTGAAAATTTTTGAGAAATGTGGCACTTTGAAAATTTTCTCTCTCTCTCTGGAAGTGCCGTGCCTTCTTCAGTTCTGCTATCCGAGCAGGGGACGCTTGCTGGCGGCCGTTACCAGCGCTCGGACCAGGCCCAATTGATTTGCATGGAAAACAATTGCGTCCCCCATGCTCGTTCTGACTATATTTTGCGAAAGGGGGGTAAAGTGATGAGTACACTAAGTGGGGGGACCAACCCATGTACTCTAGAAAAAGTACATGGGTTGACAAAAGACCAGTTCGTACTGCACCCCTGGTACCCAAACCCCTGGTACCTTTAGGCACTTAGAAAAATTTCGCCCAAATTTGGAGGTCGCTCCAGGGGAAGAGGCCGAATTTTCGCCTATTACGGCCGACCGCGGGAACCAGCCGAGGCGGACGCTTTTCGGCGCAAGAGCCGTTGGCACTTAGAAAATATTCGCTAAACTTCAAAGGACCTCCAGGGGAAGAGGCCGAATTGTCACTTTTTCTGGCCGACATCGGGAACCAGCCGAGTCGGACTCTTTACGGCGGAGCAGCCGTTGGCACTTAGAAAATATTCTCCAAACTCGGCCGGACTTCCAGGGGAAGAGGCCGAATTGTCACTTGTTCTGCCCGACATCGGGAACCAGCCGAGTCGGACACTTTAAGGCGGAGCAGCCGTTGGCACTTAGAAAATATTCGCCAAACTTGAACGGACCTCCAGGGGAAGAGGCCGAATTTTCACCTGTTCTGGCCGACATCGGGAACCAGCCGAGTCGGACGCTTTTCGGCGCAAGAGCCGTTGGAACTTAGAAAATATTCGCTAAACTTCAAAGGACCTCCAGGGGAAGAGGCCGAATTGTCACTTGTTCTGGCCGACATCGGGAACCAGCCGAGTCGGACTCTTTACGGCGGAGCAGCCGTTGGCACTTAGAAAATATTCGCCAAACTCGGCCGGACTTCCAGGGGAAGAGGCCGAATTGTCACTTGTTCTGCCCGACATCGGGAACCAGCCGAGTCGGACACTTTAAGGCGGAGCAGCCGTTGGCACTTAGAAAATATTCGCCAAACTTGAACGGACCTCCAGGGGAAGAGGCCGAATTTTCACCTGTTCTGGCCGACATCGGGAACCAGCCGAGTCGGACGCTTTAAGGCGGAGCAGCCGTTGGCACTTAGAAAATATTCGTTAAACTTGAAAGGACCTCCAGGGGAAGAGGCCGAATTGTCACTTGTTCTGGCCGACATCGGGAACCAGCCGAGTCGGACGCTTTAAGGCGGAGCAGCCGTCGGCACTTAGAAAATATTCGTTAAACTTGAAAAGACCTCCAGGGGAAGAGGCCGAATTGTCACTTGTTCTGGCCGACATCGGGAACCAGACGAGTCGGGCCCTTTAAGGCTGAGCAGCCCTTGGCACTTAGGAAATATTTGCCTTAACTCGGCCGGACTTCCAGGGGAAGAGGCCGGATTTTCACTTGTTCTGGCCAACATCGGGAACCAGCCGAGTCGGACACTTAAAGGCTGAGCAGCCGTTGGCACTTAGGAAATATTTGCCTTAACTCGGCCGGACTTCCAGGGGAAGAGGCCGGATTTTCACTTGTTCTGGCCGACATCGGGAACCAGCCGAGTCGGACACTTTAAGGCTGAGCAGCCGTTGGCACTTAGGAAATATTTGCCTTAACTCGGCCGGACTTCCAGGGGAAGAGGCCGATTTTTCACTTGTTCTGGCCGACCGGGGGAACCAGCCGAGTCGGACACTTTACGGCGGAGCAGCCGTTGGCACTTAGGAAATATTCGCCAAAATGTTCCGGACCTCCAGGGGAAGAGGCCAAATTTTCACTTGTTCTGGCCGACCGGGTGAACCGGCCGAGGCGGACACTTTACGGCGGAGCAGCCGTTGGCACTTAGGAAATATTCGCCAAAATGTTCCGGACCTCCAGGGGAAGAGGCCAAATTTTCACTTGTTCTGGCCGACCGGGTGAACCGGCCGAGGCGGACACTTTACGGCGGAGCAGCCGTTGGCACTTAGGAAATATTCGCCAAAATGTTCCGGACCTCCAGGGGAAGAGGCCGAATTTTCACTTGTTCTGGCCGACCGGGGGAACCAGCCGAGGCGGACACTTTACGGCGGAGCAGCCGTTGGCACTTAGGAAATATTCGCCAAAATGTTCCGGACCTCCAGGGGAAGAGGCCGAATTTTCGCTCGTTCGGGCCGACCGGGAGAACCAGCCGAGGCGGACACTTTACGGCGGTTGAGCCGTTGGCACTTAGAAATTATTCAGACTTCCATCAAACACACATCGGCCTTTTGCCGTCACTGCCCGGGATGGGCACCGTGGTAGCTCGGACAGTTCGCGTGACAGCTTCCGCTGGCACTTAGACAATTTTTAAAATGAAAATAAACAGTTCTGCACATACGTGCCGACTATATTTTGCGAAATGGGGGTAAAGTGATGAGTACACTAAGTGGGGGGACCAAGTACATAAAGCCCACCCCTGGTACCTCAGAGAGGCCGAATTGACACATTTTGTGTCCGACCGCGGGAACCAGCCGAGGCGGACGCTTTTCGGCGCAAGAGCCGTTGGCACTTAGAAAATATTCGTTAATCTTGAACGGACCTCCAGGGGAAGAGGCCGAATTTTCACTTGTTCTGGCCGACATCGGGAACCAGCCGAGGCGGACGCTTTTCGGCGCAAGAGCCGTTGGCACTTAGAAAATATTCGTTAATCGTGAACGGACCTCCAGGGGAAGAGGCCGAATTTTCACTTGTTCTGGCCGACATCGGGAACCAGCCGAGGCGGACGCTTTTCGGCGCAAGAGCCGTTGGCACTTAGAAAATATTCGTTAATCTTGAACGGACCTCCAGGGGAAGAGGCCGAATTTTCACTTGTTCTGGCCGACATCGGGAACCAGCCGAAGCGGACGCTTTACGGCGGAGCAGCCGTTGGCACTTAGAAAATATTCGTTAATCTTGAACGGACCTCCAGGGGAAGAGGCCGAATTTTCACTTGTTCTGGCCGACATCGGGAACCAGCCGAGTCGGACGCTTTTCGGCGCAAGAGCCGTTGGCACTTAGAAAATATTCGTTAATCTTGAACGGACCTCCAGGGGAAGAGGCCGAATTTTCACTTGTTCTGGCCGACATCGGGAACCAGCCGAGTCGGACTCTTTACGGCGGAACAGCCGTTGGCACTTAGGAAATATTCGCCGAACTCGGCCGGACTTCCAGGGGAAGAGGCCGAATTTTCACTTGTTCTGGCCGACATCGGGAACCAGCCGAGTCGGACTCTTTACGGCGGAGCAGCCGTTGGCACTTAGGAAATATTTGCCAAAATGTTCCGGACCTCCAGGGGAAGAGGCCGAATATTCACTTGTTCTGGCCGACATCGGGAACCAGCCGAGTCGGACACTTTACGGCGGAGCAGCCGTTGGCACTTAGGAAATATTCGCCAAACTTGGCCGGACTTCCAGGGGAAGAGGCCGAATGTCCACTTGTTCTGGCCGACATCGGGAACCAGCCGAGTCGGACGCTTTACGGCGGAGCAGCCGTTGGCACTTAGGAAATATTTGCCTTAACTCGGCCGGACTTCCAGGGGAAGAGGCCGAATTTTCACTTGTTCTGGCCGATATCGGGAACCAGCCGAGTCGGACTCTTTACGGCGGAACAGCCGTTGGCACTTAGGAAATATTCGCCTTAAGTCGGCCGGACTTCCAGGGGAAGAGGCCGATTTTTCACTTGTTCTGGCCGACCGGGGGAACCAGCCGAGTCGGACACTTTACGGCGGAGCAGCCGTTGGCACTTAGGAAATATTCGCCAAAATGTTCCGGACCTCCAGGGGAAGAGGCCAAATTTTCACTTGTTCTGGCCGACCGGGTGAACCGGCCGAGGCGGACACTTTACGGCGGAGCAGCCGTTGGCACTTAGGAAATATTCGCCAAAATGTTCCGGACCTCCAGGGGAAGAGGCCGAATTTTCACTTGTTCTGGCCGACCGGGGGAACCAGCCGAGGCGGACACTTTACGGCGGAGCAGCCGTTGGCACTTAGGAAATATTCGCCAAAATGTTCCGGACCTCCAGGGAAAGAGGCCGAATTTTCACTCGTTCTGGCCGACCGGGGGAACCGGCCGAGGCGGACACTTTACGGCGGTTGAGCCGTTGGCACTTAGAAATTATTCAGACTTCCATAAACACACATCGGCCTTTTGCCGTCACTGCCCGGGATGGGCACCGTGGTAGCTCGGACAGTTCGTTTGACAGCTTCCGCTGGCACTTAGACAATTTTTAAAATGAAAATAAACAGTTCTGCACATACGTGCCGACTATATTTTGCGAAAGGGGGGTAAAGTGATGAGTACACTAAGTGGGGGGACCAAGTACATAAAGCCTACCCCTGGTACCTCAGAGAGGCCGAATTGACACATTTTGTGTCCGACCGCGGGAACCAGCCGAGGCGGACGCTTTTCGGCGCAAGAGCCGTTGGCACTTAGAAAATATTCGCTAAACTTCAAAGGACCTCCAGGGGAAGAGGCCGAATTGTCACTTTTTCTGGCCGACATCGGGAACCAGCCGAGTCGGACACCTTACGGCGGAAGAGCCGATGGCACTTAGAAAATATTCGTTAAACTTCAACTGACCTCCAGGGGAAGAGGCCGATTTTTCACTTGTTCTGGCCGACATCGGGAACCAGCCGAGTCGGACGCTTTTCGGCGCAAGAGCCGTTGGCACTTAGAAAATATTCGTTAATCTTGAACGGACCTCCAGGGGAAGAGGCCGAATTTCCACTTATTCTGGCCGACATCGGGAACCAGCCGAGTCGGACGCTTTACGGCGGAGCAGCCGTTGGCACTTAGAAAATATTCGTTAATCTTGAACGGACCTCCAGGGGAAGAGGCCGAATTTTCACTTGTTCTGGCCGACATCGGGAACCAGCCGAGTCGGACGCTTTACGGCGGAGCAGCCGTTGGCACTTTGAAAATATTCGTTAAACTTCAACTGACCTCCAGGGGAAGAGGCCGAATTTCCACTTGTTCTGGCCGACATCGGGAACCAGCCGAGTCGGACGCTTTACGGCGGAAGAGCCGATGGCACTTAGAAAATATTCGTTAAACTTGACAGGACCTCCAGGGGAAGAGGCCGAATTTTCGCTCGTTCAGGCCGACCGGAGGAACCGGCCGAGTCGGACACCTTACGGCGGAAGAGCCGATGGCACTTAGAAAATATTCGCCAAAATGTTCCGGACCTCCAGGGGAAGAGGCCGAATTTTCACTTGTTCAGGCCGACCGGAGGAACCGGCCGAGTCGGACACCTTACGGCGGAAGAGCCGATGGCACTTAGAAAATATTCGTTAAACTTGACAGGACCTCCAGGGGAAGAGGCCGAATTTTCGCTCGTTCGGGCCGACCGGAGGAACCGGCCGAGTCGGACACCTTACGGCGGAAGAGCCGATGGCACTTAGAAAATATTCGCCAAAATGTTCCGGACCTCCAGGGGAAGAGGCCGAATTTTCGCTCGTTCGGGCCGACCGGAGGAACCAGCCGGGTCGGACACGTTACGGCGCAACAGCCGTTGGCACTTTGAAAATATTCGCCAAAATGTTCCGGACCTCCAGGGGAAGAGGCCGTATTTTCGCTCGTTCGGGCCGACCGGAGGAACCGGCCGGGTCGGACACGTTACGGCGCAACAGCCGTTAGCACTTAGAAATTATTCGTTAAACTTGAACGGACCTCCAGGGTTAAGAGGCCGAATTTTCGCTCGTTCGGGCCGACCGGAGGAACCAGCCGGGTCGGACACTTTACGGCCCAACAGCCGTTGGCACTTTGAAAATATTCGCCAAAGTCGTCCGGACCTCCAGGGGAAGAGGCCGAATTTTCGCTCGTTCGGGCCGACCGGAGGAACCAGCCGGGTCGGACACTTTACGGCGGAACGGCCGTTGGCACTTTGAAAATATTCGCCAAAATGTTCCGGACCTCCAGGGGAAGAGGCCGAATTTTCGCTCGTTCGGGCCGACCGGAGGAACCGGCCGGGTCGGACACGTTACGGCGCAACAGCCGTTGGCACTTTGAAAATATTCGCCAAAATGTTCCGGACCTCCAGGGGAAGAGGCCGAATTTTCGCTCGTTCGGGCCGACCGGAGGAACCAGCCGGGTCGGACACTTTACGGCCCAACAGCCGTTGGCACTTTGAAAATATTCGCCAAAGTCGTCCGGACCTCCAGGGGAAGAGGCCGAATTTTCGCTCGTTCAGGCCGACCGGAGGAACCAGCCGGGTCGGACACGTTACGGCGCAACAGCCGTTCGCACTTAGAAAATATTCGCCAAAGTCGTCCGGACCTCCAGGGGAAGAGGCCGAATTTTCGCTCGTTCGGGCCGACCGGAGGAACCAGCCGGGTCGGACACGTTACGGCGGAACAGCCGTTGGCACTTTGAAAATATTCGCCAAAATGTTCCGGACCTCCAGGGGAAGAGGCCGAATTTTCGCTCGTTCGGGCCGACCGGGAGAACCAGCCGAGGCGGACACTTTACGGCGGTTGAGCCGTTGGCACTTAGAAATTATTCAGACTTCCATCAAACACACATCGGCCTTTTGCCGTCACTGCCCGGGATGGGCACCGTGGTAGCTCGGACAGTTCGTGTGACAGCTTCCGCTGGCACTTAGAAAATTTTTAAAATGAAAATAAACAGTTCTGCACATACGTGCCGACTATATTTTGCGAAAGGGGGGTAAAGTGATGAGTACACTAACTGGGGGGACCAAGTACATAAAGCCTACCCCTGGTACCTCAGAGAGGCCGAATTTTCGAATTCTGAGGCCGAGCTGGGGAACCAGACGAGGCGGACACTTTTCCGAGCGAGAGCCGATGGCACTTAGAAAATTTTCGGCTAAGTCGGCAGGACTTCCAGAGCGAGAGGCCGAATATTCGTCATCTGTGGCCGACCGGGGAACCAGCGAAGGCGGATAGGCGGTCACGGAGGTCCCGCCGGCTGGTCCGCGGGCCAATTTGGGTCCCGTAATTTAGCGGTCGCGGTCCGGAATCCACGCCGAGCGGGGAACCAGCGGAGGCGGATAGGCGGTCACGGAGGTCCCGCCGGCTGGTCCGCGGGCCAATTGGGGTCCCGTAAGTTAGCGGTCGCGGCCCGGAATTCGCGCCGGCCGGGGAACCAGCGCAGGCGGATAGGCGGTCACGGAGGTCCCGCCGGCTGGTCCGCGGGCCAATCGGGGTCCCGTAAGTTAGCGGTCGCGGCCCGGAATTCGCGCCGGCCGGGGAACCAGCGCAGGCGGATAGGCGGTCACGGAGGTCCCGCCGGCTGGTCCGCGGGCCAATCGGGGTCCCGTAAGTTAGCGGTCGCGGCCCGGAATTCGCGCCGGCCGGGGAACCAGCGCAGGCGGATAGGCGGTCACGGAGGTCCCGCCGGCTGGTCCGCGGGCCAATCGGGGTCCCGTAAGTTAGCGGTCGCGGCCCGGAATTCGCGCCGGCCGGGGAACCAGCGCAGGCGGATAGGCGGTCACGGAGGTCCCGCCGGCTGGTCCGCGGGCCAATCGGGGTCCCGTAAGTTAGCGGTCGCGGCCCGGAATTCGCGCCGGCCGGGGAACCAGCGCAGGCGGATAGGCGGTCACGGAGGTCCCGCCGGCTGGTCCGCGGGCCAATCGGGGTCCCGTAAGTTAGCGGTCGCGGCCCGGAATTCGCGCCGGCCGGGGAACCAGCGCAGGCGGATAGGCGGTCACGGAGGTCCCGCCGGCTGGTCCGCGGGCCAATCGGGGTCCCGTAAGTTAGCGGTCGCGGCCCGGAATCCGCGCCGGCCCGCAGCCACCGCCAGGCGGATAGGCTGTCACGGAGGTCCCGCCGGCCGGTCCGCGGGGGGAACTGCGCCCTCTGGCGGACACGCCATTGTAAATGAATGGGGTTTGGCACTTAGTGCATTTTTCGCCGAAGCCGACGAGCGCTCCGGGCGAGGAGGCCGGATTCTCGCCATCCGTGGCCGGCCGGGGAACCGGCCAAGGCGGATAGGCGGTCACGGGGGTCCCGCCGGCTGGTCCGCGGGCCAATTGGGGTCCCGTAAGTTAGCGGTCGCGGCCCGGAATCCGCGCCGGCCAGCAGCCACCGGGAGGCGGATAGGCTGTCACGGAGGTCCCGCCGGCTGGTCCGCGGGCCATTTAGGGTCCCGCGAGTGAGCGGTCGCGGTCCGGAATCCAGGCCGGCCAGGAGGCACCGCCAGGCGGATAGGCGGTCACGGAGGTCCCGCCAGCTGGTCCGCGGGCCATTTATAGTCCCGTAAGTTAGCGGTCGCGGCCCGGAATGCACGCCGGCCAGGAGGCACCGCCAGGCGGGTAGGCTGTCACGGAGGTCCCGCCGGCCGGTCCGCGGGCCAATTACCTCCAGCCGAGCGGATATGAACTTTATTAGCACCTTCTACGAGATGGCGGAGCCTTATTCGACAACCAGCACCTCGGCTTAGCATTTTCCACGGCCCGCTGATCTTCCAGAAGACGTCCAGCCGGTTTCCTCCTCACATTTTAAGCCGGCCGAGGCTTCCGGCACCCCGGCTAAGCTTTCTCCACGGCCCGCTGAGCTTCCAGGGGACCTCCGGCCGGTTCTCCCGGTGCCTCGCGCCTCGCTTTGTGAGCCGGCCGAGGCTTCCAGCACCTCGGCTGAGCGTTTCCCACGGCCCGCTGAGCTTCCAGGGGACCTCCAGCCGGTTCTCCCGGTGCCTCGCGCCTCGCTTTGTGAGCCGGCCGAGGCTTCCAGCACCTCGGCTGAGCGTTTCCCACGGCCCGCTGAGCTTCCAGGGTACCTCCAGCCGGTTCTCCCGGTGCCTCGCGCCTCGCTTTGAGAGCCGGCCGAGGCTTCCAGCACCTCGGCTGAGCGTTTTCGGCGGCCCGTTGCTCTCCCGGAGGTCGCAACGGGGAGTTACCTCCCTCTCGCGGACACGGCGAGTAAATACACCGCCTCTCGCACTTGGCGCACACTCACTCGCATTGCTACGCCTCCCGTGGCACTTTAAGCGGCCGAACGGCGGGAGTAACTACGACTCTCTTAAGGTAGGCTCACTTGACTATTTATTCATGTATTTATTTATTTTTGACGGTTCGCGGAGGCGATGACGCTCCGCGCGGGTAAACGGCGGGAGTAACTGTGACTCTCTTAAGGTAGGCTCACTTGACATCTATTTATTTATGTATTTATTTATTTTTGACGGTTCGCGGAGGCGATGACGCTCCGCGCGGGTAAACGGCGGGAGTAACTGTGACTCTCTTAAGGTAGGCTCACTTGACATCTATTTATTTATGTATTTATTTATTTTTGACGGTTCGCGGAGGCGATGACGCTCCGCGCGGGTAAACGGCGGGAGTAACTGTGACTCTCTTAAGGTAGGCTCACTTGACATCTATTTATTTATGTATTTATTTATTTTTGACGGTTCGCGGAGGCGATGACGCTCCGCGCGGGTAAACGGCGGGAGTAACTGTGACTCTCTTAAGGTAGGCTCACTTGACATCTATTTATTTATGTATTTATTTATTTTTGACGGTTCGCGGAGGCGATGACGCTCCGCGCGGGTAAACGGCGGGAGTAACTGTGACTCTCTTAAGGTAGGCTCACTTGACATCTATTTATTTATGTATTTATTTATTTTTGACGGTTCGCGGAGGCGATGACGCTCCGCGCGGGTAAACGGCGGGAGTAACTGTGACTCTCTTAAGGTAGGCTCACTTGACATCTATTTATTTATGTATTTATTTATTTTTGACGGTTCGCGGAGGCGATGACGCTCCGCGCGGGTAAACGGCGGGAGTAACTGTGACTCTCTTAAGGTAGGCTCACTTGACATCTATTTATTTATGTATTTATTTATTTTTGACGGTTCGCGGAGGCGATGACGCTCCGCGCGGGTAAACGGCGGGAGTAACTGTGACTCTCTTAAGGTAGGCTCACTTGACATCTATTTATTTATGTATTTATTTATTTTTGACGGTTCGCGGAGGCGATGACGCTCCGCGCGGGTAAACGGCGGGAGTAACTGTGACTCTCTTAAGGTAGGCTCACTTGACATTTATTTATTTATGAATTTATTTATTTTTGACGGTTCGCGGAGGCGATGACGCTCCGCGCGGGTAAACGGCGGGAGTAACTGTGACTCTCTTAAGGTAGCCTGACTCGACGTCTTTTTCAACGGTGGCTGGAGGACCCGGGCGGTTCTCGGGGGTGCGTCGCTCCTCACTTTTGACGCCCGAGGAGGCTCCCGGCACCTCGGCTACGCGTTTTCGGCGGCCCGCTGAGCTTCCAGAAGACCTCCAGCCGGTTCTCCCGGTGCTTTCCTCCTCACGTTTTAAGCCGGCCGAGGCTCCCGGCACCCCGGCCAAGCGTTTCCCACGGCCCGCTGAGCTTCCAGGGGACCTCCGGCCGGTTCTCCGCGCGCTTTCCTCCTCACTTTTAAGCCGGCCGAGGCTTCCGGCACCCCGGCCAAGCGTTTCCCACGTCCCGCTGAGCTTCCAGGGGACCTCCGGCCGGTTCTCCGCGCGCTTTCCTCCTCACATTTTAAGCCGGCCGAGGCTCCAGGCACCCCGGCTAAGCTTTCTCCACGGCCCGCTGAGCTTCCAGGGGACCTCCGGCCGGTTCTCCGCGCGCTTTCCTCCTCACTTTTAAGCCGGCCGAGGCTTCCGGCACCCCGGCCAAGCCTTTCCCACGGCCCGCTGAGCTTCCAGGGGACATCCAGCCGGTTCTCCGCGCGCCCCCCTCCTAACTCGACGCCCGAGGAGGCTCCAGGCACCCCGGCCGAGCCTTTTCGGCGGCCCGCTGATCTCCCGGAGGTCGCAACGGGGAATTGCCTCCCTCTCGCGGACACGGCGCGTAAATGCACCGCCTCTCGCACTTTGCGCACACTCACTCGCATCGCTACGCCTCCCGTGGCACTTTAAGCGACCGGGACCACCGCGAGCGCGGGCGATGACTAAGAGGCTCCCCGGCCGGCCTCGCGGAGCTCCGACGCTCCCCCGCGGGACTTCCGGCGGCCGGCCGGAGCCTCGGCACGGCTGCCGCACTCCCTAATAACACCCCGCGGACCCCCGCGAGCCGAACGCTCGCTGCCGCGGGCGACCCGTGCCAAGGCGGACGCGTGACGGCGCGGGAGCCCTCGGCACTATATCACGGTCACGTATGTAGTCAAATCGTGTAAAATCACCGTTAGTTTATTCATAATATAGGTAATAATTAAATAAATATTAACATCGCGTATATCATTAATAAACACATGTATGTATTTATTTAATAATTAAATAAATATTAACATCGCGTATAATCATGCGCAATACTTCGTGGCCGACCGGGGAACCGGCGAAGGCGGACGCATCGCGGCGCGAGAGCCGTTGGCACTTTGGAAAAATAAATAAATAAATAAATAAATAAATAATAATTCGCCGACCGGGCTCCGGGGGGAGAGGCCGATTTTTGGCCGTTCGTGGCCGACCGGGGAACCGGCGAAGGCGGACGCATCGCGGCGCGAGAGCCGTTGGCACTTTGGAAAAATAAATAAATAAATAAATAAATAATTCGCCGACCGGGCTCCGGGGCAAGAGGCCGAATTTTCGCTCGTTCGGGCCGACCGGGGAACCGGCGAAGGCGGACGCAGCGCGGCGCGAGAGCCGTTGGCACTTTGAAAAAAAAAAAAAAAAAAAAATTCGCCCACCGGGCTCCGGGGGAAGAGGCCGGCTTTTCGCCGTTCGCGGCCGACCGGGGAACCGGCGAAAGCGGACGCGCTCTCTAACGAGCCCCGCCGGCCGGAGGAAGTGCGCCCTCTGGCGGACACGCCGTTGTAAATGAATGGGGTTTGGCACTTAGTGCATTTTTCGCCCAAGTCGAAGCGCGCTCCGGGCGAGGAGGCCGGATTCTCGCCACCCGTGGCCGGCCGGGGAACCGGCCAAGGCGGACGCGCTCTCTAACGAGCCCCGCCGGCCGGAGGAAGTGCGCCCTCTGGCGGACACGCCGTTGTAAATGAATGGGGTTTGGCACTTGGTGCATTTTTCGCCCAAGTCGAAGCGCGCTCCGGGCGAGGAGGCCGGATTCTCGCCACCCGTGGCCGGCCGGGGAACCGGCGAAGGCGGATAGGCTTTCACGGAGGATCCGCCGGCTGGTCCGCGGGCCGATTAGGGTCCCGCGAGTGAGCGGTGGCGGTCCGGAATCCAGGCCGGCCAGGAGGCACCGCCAGGCGGATAGGCTTTCACGGAGGAGCCGCCGGCTGGTCCGCGGGCCGTTTAGGGTCCCGCGAGTGAGCGGTGGCGGTCCGGAATCCAGGCCGGCCAGGAGGCACCGCCAGGCGGATAGGCTTTCACGGAGGACCCGCCGGCTGGTCCGCGGGCCGTTTAGGGTCCCGCGAGTGAGCGGTCGCGGTCCGGAATCCAGGCCGGCCAGGAGGCACCGCCAGGCGGATAGGCTTTCACGGAGGACCCGCCGGCTGGTCCGCGGGCCGTTTAGGCTCCCGTAAGTTAGCGGTCGCGGTCCGGAATACAGGCCGTCCAGGAGGCACTGCCAGGCGGATACACTCTCTAACGAGCCCCGCCGGCTGGTCCGCCGGGGGAAGTGCGCCCTCTGGCGGACACGCCGTTGTAAATGAATGGGGTTTGGCACTTAGTGCATTTTTCGACCAGCGGCAACGCAGGCTGACGGGCGGCCGCTTCCACGGGCCGGTACTACTCTACGGAGGCGCTAGCCGCCTCCGGTGGGGGCCGTGTGATCTCGCTGGATGCCCGAGGACCTTCCGCGAGGCCCGGCCGCAGCTTTTACGCGCGCCCGGTCCTATTACCTGGTGGAAGCTGGAGGCCGGGGCTCCGCAGCTCGCCGCCCGGGGACCTTCCGCGAGGCCCGGCCGCAGCTTTTACGCACCACCGCTGCTATTCTCTGGCTCCGGCTTCGTCCCGGAGGGTGCTTGGGGAACGGCGGCGCACACCGCGAACGGCCGGTGGCGGTCGGCTGGTGGCGGTCGGCTGGTGGCTGTCGGCTGGTGGCGGTCGGGGGTGGCGCTTGGGGATGGCGCTTGGGGATGGTGGCTGTCGGCTGGTGGCGGTCGGCTGGTGGCGGTCGGCTGGTGGCGGTCGGCTGGTGGCGGTCGGGGG
>NW_026061668.1:67500-82500 GCF_024217435.2 Syngnathus scovelli
GTGCCTGAAGGCCGCCTCGCGCCGGATTCGGCCCCGCTCATTCGTCGGAGTGACCGCCCGACGCGGGCATCGCTAGATTAGCCGTGGCCCCGATCCTTCCCCATCGACAGCCTTTCGCCCCCTTCGCTCCGGCCTCTGAGGCGGCCGGTACCCCTTTCTTGGATGAGACAGAACCCTTGACGGGCCGTTCGCAGATTTTTGCCCGGCCTGTGTTTAAGGAGGCGGCCGGTACCTCCCTCCTTGGATGACCAACAACCCTTGACGGGCCATTCGCAGATTTTTGCCCGGCCTGTGTTTAAGGAGGCGGCCGGTACCTCCCTCCTTGGATGACCTTCTACCCTTGACGGGCCATTCGCAGATTTTTGCCCGGCCTGTGTTTAAGGAGGCGGCCGGTACCTCCCTCCTTGGATGACCTTCTACCCTTGACGGGCCATTCGCAGATTTTTGCCCGGCCTGTGTTTAAGGAGGCGGCCGGTACCTCCCTCCTTGGATGACCCACTACCCTTGACGGGCCCATTCGCAGATTTTTGCCCAGCCTGTGTTTAGGGAGGCGACCGGTCCTCCGTAGCTTGATCGGATTTCCCTTCCGGCCTGTGTTTAAGGAGGCGGCCGGTCCTCCGTAGCTTGATCGGATTTCCCTTCCAGCCTGTGTTTAAGGAGGCGGCTGGTCCTCCCCGGTCGGTTGCCAAGCGACCGGGACCCGCAAGTGGGCAGGAACCGTCCACCCAACGCCGGCGAGCCGGGGCCGGTGGGGGCCCTACCAAGGCGGGTCTAACTTCAGGCGGTGCAAACGGGGGAGGGGGGTAAGGACGGCTGCCGGGAGCAGACAGCCGTCCCCGGGAGGGGGTAGTAGCTTCGCGGCGGCCGCCGGGAGCAGACGGCCGTCCGCGGATTCTGCCAATGCCTGTAGGACTTTGAATATTTCACAGCCGTGCTGTGGCACTTAGAAAATTTTTCAGAGATGTGGCACTTAGAAAGTTTTTCAGAGATGTGGCACTTAGAAAGTTTTTCAGAGATGTGGCACTTAGAAAGTTTTTCAGAGATGTGGCACTTTGAACATTTTTGAGAGATGTGGCACTTTGAAAATTTTTGAGAAATGTGGCACTTTGAAAATTTTTGAGAAATGTGGCACTTTGAAAATTTTTGAGAAATGTGGCACTTAGAAAATTTTCTCTCTCTCTCTGGAAGTGCCGTGCCTTCTTCAGTTCTGCTATCCGAGCAGGGGACGCTTGCTGGCGGCCGTTACCAGCGCTCGGACCAGGCCCAATTGATTTGCATGGAAAACAATTGCGTCCCCCATGCTCGTTCTGACTATATTTTGCGAAAGGGGGGTAAAGTGATGAGTACACTAAGTGGGGGGACCAACCCATGTACTCTAGAAAAAGTACATGGGTTGACAAAAGACCAGTTCGTACTGCACCCCTGGTACCCAAACCCCTGGTACCTTTAGGCACTTAGAAAAATTTCGCCCAAATTTGGAGGTCGCTCCAGGGGAAGAGGCCGAATTTTCGCCTATTACGGCCGACCGCGGGAACCAGCCGAGGCGGACGCTTTTCGGCGCAAGAGCCGTTGGCACTTAGAAAATATTCGCTAAACTTCAAAGGACCTCCAGGGGAAGAGGCCGAATTGTCACTTTTTCTGGCCGACATCGGGAACCAGCCGAGTCGGACTCTTTACGGCGGAGCAGCCGTTGGCACTTAGAAAATATTCTCCAAACTCGGCCGGACTTCCAGGGGAAGAGGCCGAATTGTCACTTGTTCTGCCCGACATCGGGAACCAGCCGAGTCGGACACTTTAAGGCGGAGCAGCCGTTGGCACTTAGAAAATATTCGCCAAACTTGAACGGACCTCCAGGGGAAGAGGCCGAATTTTCACCTGTTCTGGCCGACATCGGGAACCAGCCGAGTCGGACGCTTTTCGGCGCAAGAGCCGTTGGAACTTAGAAAATATTCGCTAAACTTCAAAGGACCTCCAGGGGAAGAGGCCGAATTGTCACTTGTTCTGGCCGACATCGGGAACCAGCCGAGTCGGACTCTTTACGGCGGAGCAGCCGTTGGCACTTAGAAAATATTCGCCAAACTCGGCCGGACTTCCAGGGGAAGAGGCCGAATTGTCACTTGTTCTGCCCGACATCGGGAACCAGCCGAGTCGGACACTTTAAGGCGGAGCAGCCGTTGGCACTTAGAAAATATTCGCCAAACTTGAACGGACCTCCAGGGGAAGAGGCCGAATTTTCACCTGTTCTGGCCGACATCGGGAACCAGCCGAGTCGGACGCTTTAAGGCGGAGCAGCCGTTGGCACTTAGAAAATATTCGTTAAACTTGAAAGGACCTCCAGGGGAAGAGGCCGAATTGTCACTTGTTCTGGCCGACATCGGGAACCAGCCGAGTCGGACGCTTTAAGGCGGAGCAGCCGTCGGCACTTAGAAAATATTCGTTAAACTTGAAAAGACCTCCAGGGGAAGAGGCCGAATTGTCACTTGTTCTGGCCGACATCGGGAACCAGACGAGTCGGGCCCTTTAAGGCTGAGCAGCCCTTGGCACTTAGGAAATATTTGCCTTAACTCGGCCGGACTTCCAGGGGAAGAGGCCGGATTTTCACTTGTTCTGGCCAACATCGGGAACCAGCCGAGTCGGACACTTAAAGGCTGAGCAGCCGTTGGCACTTAGGAAATATTTGCCTTAACTCGGCCGGACTTCCAGGGGAAGAGGCCGGATTTTCACTTGTTCTGGCCGACATCGGGAACCAGCCGAGTCGGACACTTTAAGGCTGAGCAGCCGTTGGCACTTAGGAAATATTTGCCTTAACTCGGCCGGACTTCCAGGGGAAGAGGCCGATTTTTCACTTGTTCTGGCCGACCGGGGGAACCAGCCGAGTCGGACACTTTACGGCGGAGCAGCCGTTGGCACTTAGGAAATATTCGCCAAAATGTTCCGGACCTCCAGGGGAAGAGGCCAAATTTTCACTTGTTCTGGCCGACCGGGTGAACCGGCCGAGGCGGACACTTTACGGCGGAGCAGCCGTTGGCACTTAGGAAATATTCGCCAAAATGTTCCGGACCTCCAGGGGAAGAGGCCAAATTTTCACTTGTTCTGGCCGACCGGGTGAACCGGCCGAGGCGGACACTTTACGGCGGAGCAGCCGTTGGCACTTAGGAAATATTCGCCAAAATGTTCCGGACCTCCAGGGGAAGAGGCCGAATTTTCACTTGTTCTGGCCGACCGGGGGAACCAGCCGAGGCGGACACTTTACGGCGGAGCAGCCGTTGGCACTTAGGAAATATTCGCCAAAATGTTCCGGACCTCCAGGGGAAGAGGCCGAATTTTCGCTCGTTCGGGCCGACCGGGAGAACCAGCCGAGGCGGACACTTTACGGCGGTTGAGCCGTTGGCACTTAGAAATTATTCAGACTTCCATCAAACACACATCGGCCTTTTGCCGTCACTGCCCGGGATGGGCACCGTGGTAGCTCGGACAGTTCGCGTGACAGCTTCCGCTGGCACTTAGACAATTTTTAAAATGAAAATAAACAGTTCTGCACATACGTGCCGACTATATTTTGCGAAATGGGGGTAAAGTGATGAGTACACTAAGTGGGGGGACCAAGTACATAAAGCCCACCCCTGGTACCTCAGAGAGGCCGAATTGACACATTTTGTGTCCGACCGCGGGAACCAGCCGAGGCGGACGCTTTTCGGCGCAAGAGCCGTTGGCACTTAGAAAATATTCGTTAATCTTGAACGGACCTCCAGGGGAAGAGGCCGAATTTTCACTTGTTCTGGCCGACATCGGGAACCAGCCGAGGCGGACGCTTTTCGGCGCAAGAGCCGTTGGCACTTAGAAAATATTCGTTAATCGTGAACGGACCTCCAGGGGAAGAGGCCGAATTTTCACTTGTTCTGGCCGACATCGGGAACCAGCCGAGGCGGACGCTTTTCGGCGCAAGAGCCGTTGGCACTTAGAAAATATTCGTTAATCTTGAACGGACCTCCAGGGGAAGAGGCCGAATTTTCACTTGTTCTGGCCGACATCGGGAACCAGCCGAAGCGGACGCTTTACGGCGGAGCAGCCGTTGGCACTTAGAAAATATTCGTTAATCTTGAACGGACCTCCAGGGGAAGAGGCCGAATTTTCACTTGTTCTGGCCGACATCGGGAACCAGCCGAGTCGGACGCTTTTCGGCGCAAGAGCCGTTGGCACTTAGAAAATATTCGTTAATCTTGAACGGACCTCCAGGGGAAGAGGCCGAATTTTCACTTGTTCTGGCCGACATCGGGAACCAGCCGAGTCGGACTCTTTACGGCGGAACAGCCGTTGGCACTTAGGAAATATTCGCCGAACTCGGCCGGACTTCCAGGGGAAGAGGCCGAATTTTCACTTGTTCTGGCCGACATCGGGAACCAGCCGAGTCGGACTCTTTACGGCGGAGCAGCCGTTGGCACTTAGGAAATATTTGCCAAAATGTTCCGGACCTCCAGGGGAAGAGGCCGAATATTCACTTGTTCTGGCCGACATCGGGAACCAGCCGAGTCGGACACTTTACGGCGGAGCAGCCGTTGGCACTTAGGAAATATTCGCCAAACTTGGCCGGACTTCCAGGGGAAGAGGCCGAATGTCCACTTGTTCTGGCCGACATCGGGAACCAGCCGAGTCGGACGCTTTACGGCGGAGCAGCCGTTGGCACTTAGGAAATATTTGCCTTAACTCGGCCGGACTTCCAGGGGAAGAGGCCGAATTTTCACTTGTTCTGGCCGATATCGGGAACCAGCCGAGTCGGACTCTTTACGGCGGAACAGCCGTTGGCACTTAGGAAATATTCGCCTTAAGTCGGCCGGACTTCCAGGGGAAGAGGCCGATTTTTCACTTGTTCTGGCCGACCGGGGGAACCAGCCGAGTCGGACACTTTACGGCGGAGCAGCCGTTGGCACTTAGGAAATATTCGCCAAAATGTTCCGGACCTCCAGGGGAAGAGGCCAAATTTTCACTTGTTCTGGCCGACCGGGTGAACCGGCCGAGGCGGACACTTTACGGCGGAGCAGCCGTTGGCACTTAGGAAATATTCGCCAAAATGTTCCGGACCTCCAGGGGAAGAGGCCGAATTTTCACTTGTTCTGGCCGACCGGGGGAACCAGCCGAGGCGGACACTTTACGGCGGAGCAGCCGTTGGCACTTAGGAAATATTCGCCAAAATGTTCCGGACCTCCAGGGAAAGAGGCCGAATTTTCACTCGTTCTGGCCGACCGGGGGAACCGGCCGAGGCGGACACTTTACGGCGGTTGAGCCGTTGGCACTTAGAAATTATTCAGACTTCCATAAACACACATCGGCCTTTTGCCGTCACTGCCCGGGATGGGCACCGTGGTAGCTCGGACAGTTCGTTTGACAGCTTCCGCTGGCACTTAGACAATTTTTAAAATGAAAATAAACAGTTCTGCACATACGTGCCGACTATATTTTGCGAAAGGGGGGTAAAGTGATGAGTACACTAAGTGGGGGGACCAAGTACATAAAGCCTACCCCTGGTACCTCAGAGAGGCCGAATTGACACATTTTGTGTCCGACCGCGGGAACCAGCCGAGGCGGACGCTTTTCGGCGCAAGAGCCGTTGGCACTTAGAAAATATTCGCTAAACTTCAAAGGACCTCCAGGGGAAGAGGCCGAATTGTCACTTTTTCTGGCCGACATCGGGAACCAGCCGAGTCGGACACCTTACGGCGGAAGAGCCGATGGCACTTAGAAAATATTCGTTAAACTTCAACTGACCTCCAGGGGAAGAGGCCGATTTTTCACTTGTTCTGGCCGACATCGGGAACCAGCCGAGTCGGACGCTTTTCGGCGCAAGAGCCGTTGGCACTTAGAAAATATTCGTTAATCTTGAACGGACCTCCAGGGGAAGAGGCCGAATTTCCACTTATTCTGGCCGACATCGGGAACCAGCCGAGTCGGACGCTTTACGGCGGAGCAGCCGTTGGCACTTAGAAAATATTCGTTAATCTTGAACGGACCTCCAGGGGAAGAGGCCGAATTTTCACTTGTTCTGGCCGACATCGGGAACCAGCCGAGTCGGACGCTTTACGGCGGAGCAGCCGTTGGCACTTTGAAAATATTCGTTAAACTTCAACTGACCTCCAGGGGAAGAGGCCGAATTTCCACTTGTTCTGGCCGACATCGGGAACCAGCCGAGTCGGACGCTTTACGGCGGAAGAGCCGATGGCACTTAGAAAATATTCGTTAAACTTGACAGGACCTCCAGGGGAAGAGGCCGAATTTTCGCTCGTTCAGGCCGACCGGAGGAACCGGCCGAGTCGGACACCTTACGGCGGAAGAGCCGATGGCACTTAGAAAATATTCGCCAAAATGTTCCGGACCTCCAGGGGAAGAGGCCGAATTTTCACTTGTTCAGGCCGACCGGAGGAACCGGCCGAGTCGGACACCTTACGGCGGAAGAGCCGATGGCACTTAGAAAATATTCGTTAAACTTGACAGGACCTCCAGGGGAAGAGGCCGAATTTTCGCTCGTTCGGGCCGACCGGAGGAACCGGCCGAGTCGGACACCTTACGGCGGAAGAGCCGATGGCACTTAGAAAATATTCGCCAAAATGTTCCGGACCTCCAGGGGAAGAGGCCGAATTTTCGCTCGTTCGGGCCGACCGGAGGAACCAGCCGGGTCGGACACGTTACGGCGCAACAGCCGTTGGCACTTTGAAAATATTCGCCAAAATGTTCCGGACCTCCAGGGGAAGAGGCCGTATTTTCGCTCGTTCGGGCCGACCGGAGGAACCGGCCGGGTCGGACACGTTACGGCGCAACAGCCGTTAGCACTTAGAAATTATTCGTTAAACTTGAACGGACCTCCAGGGTTAAGAGGCCGAATTTTCGCTCGTTCGGGCCGACCGGAGGAACCAGCCGGGTCGGACACTTTACGGCCCAACAGCCGTTGGCACTTTGAAAATATTCGCCAAAGTCGTCCGGACCTCCAGGGGAAGAGGCCGAATTTTCGCTCGTTCGGGCCGACCGGAGGAACCAGCCGGGTCGGACACTTTACGGCGGAACGGCCGTTGGCACTTTGAAAATATTCGCCAAAATGTTCCGGACCTCCAGGGGAAGAGGCCGAATTTTCGCTCGTTCGGGCCGACCGGAGGAACCGGCCGGGTCGGACACGTTACGGCGCAACAGCCGTTGGCACTTTGAAAATATTCGCCAAAATGTTCCGGACCTCCAGGGGAAGAGGCCGAATTTTCGCTCGTTCGGGCCGACCGGAGGAACCAGCCGGGTCGGACACTTTACGGCCCAACAGCCGTTGGCACTTTGAAAATATTCGCCAAAGTCGTCCGGACCTCCAGGGGAAGAGGCCGAATTTTCGCTCGTTCAGGCCGACCGGAGGAACCAGCCGGGTCGGACACGTTACGGCGCAACAGCCGTTCGCACTTAGAAAATATTCGCCAAAGTCGTCCGGACCTCCAGGGGAAGAGGCCGAATTTTCGCTCGTTCGGGCCGACCGGAGGAACCAGCCGGGTCGGACACGTTACGGCGGAACAGCCGTTGGCACTTTGAAAATATTCGCCAAAATGTTCCGGACCTCCAGGGGAAGAGGCCGAATTTTCGCTCGTTCGGGCCGACCGGGAGAACCAGCCGAGGCGGACACTTTACGGCGGTTGAGCCGTTGGCACTTAGAAATTATTCAGACTTCCATCAAACACACATCGGCCTTTTGCCGTCACTGCCCGGGATGGGCACCGTGGTAGCTCGGACAGTTCGTGTGACAGCTTCCGCTGGCACTTAGAAAATTTTTAAAATGAAAATAAACAGTTCTGCACATACGTGCCGACTATATTTTGCGAAAGGGGGGTAAAGTGATGAGTACACTAACTGGGGGGACCAAGTACATAAAGCCTACCCCTGGTACCTCAGAGAGGCCGAATTTTCGAATTCTGAGGCCGAGCTGGGGAACCAGACGAGGCGGACACTTTTCCGAGCGAGAGCCGATGGCACTTAGAAAATTTTCGGCTAAGTCGGCAGGACTTCCAGAGCGAGAGGCCGAATATTCGTCATCTGTGGCCGACCGGGGAACCAGCGAAGGCGGATAGGCGGTCACGGAGGTCCCGCCGGCTGGTCCGCGGGCCAATTTGGGTCCCGTAATTTAGCGGTCGCGGTCCGGAATCCACGCCGAGCGGGGAACCAGCGGAGGCGGATAGGCGGTCACGGAGGTCCCGCCGGCTGGTCCGCGGGCCAATTGGGGTCCCGTAAGTTAGCGGTCGCGGCCCGGAATTCGCGCCGGCCGGGGAACCAGCGCAGGCGGATAGGCGGTCACGGAGGTCCCGCCGGCTGGTCCGCGGGCCAATCGGGGTCCCGTAAGTTAGCGGTCGCGGCCCGGAATTCGCGCCGGCCGGGGAACCAGCGCAGGCGGATAGGCGGTCACGGAGGTCCCGCCGGCTGGTCCGCGGGCCAATCGGGGTCCCGTAAGTTAGCGGTCGCGGCCCGGAATTCGCGCCGGCCGGGGAACCAGCGCAGGCGGATAGGCGGTCACGGAGGTCCCGCCGGCTGGTCCGCGGGCCAATCGGGGTCCCGTAAGTTAGCGGTCGCGGCCCGGAATTCGCGCCGGCCGGGGAACCAGCGCAGGCGGATAGGCGGTCACGGAGGTCCCGCCGGCTGGTCCGCGGGCCAATCGGGGTCCCGTAAGTTAGCGGTCGCGGCCCGGAATTCGCGCCGGCCGGGGAACCAGCGCAGGCGGATAGGCGGTCACGGAGGTCCCGCCGGCTGGTCCGCGGGCCAATCGGGGTCCCGTAAGTTAGCGGTCGCGGCCCGGAATTCGCGCCGGCCGGGGAACCAGCGCAGGCGGATAGGCGGTCACGGAGGTCCCGCCGGCTGGTCCGCGGGCCAATCGGGGTCCCGTAAGTTAGCGGTCGCGGCCCGGAATCCGCGCCGGCCCGCAGCCACCGCCAGGCGGATAGGCTGTCACGGAGGTCCCGCCGGCCGGTCCGCGGGGGGAACTGCGCCCTCTGGCGGACACGCCATTGTAAATGAATGGGGTTTGGCACTTAGTGCATTTTTCGCCGAAGCCGACGAGCGCTCCGGGCGAGGAGGCCGGATTCTCGCCATCCGTGGCCGGCCGGGGAACCGGCCAAGGCGGATAGGCGGTCACGGGGGTCCCGCCGGCTGGTCCGCGGGCCAATTGGGGTCCCGTAAGTTAGCGGTCGCGGCCCGGAATCCGCGCCGGCCAGCAGCCACCGGGAGGCGGATAGGCTGTCACGGAGGTCCCGCCGGCTGGTCCGCGGGCCATTTAGGGTCCCGCGAGTGAGCGGTCGCGGTCCGGAATCCAGGCCGGCCAGGAGGCACCGCCAGGCGGATAGGCGGTCACGGAGGTCCCGCCAGCTGGTCCGCGGGCCATTTATGGTCCCGTAAGTTAGCGGTCGCGGCCCGGAATGCACGCCGGCCAGGAGGCACCGCCAGGCGGGTAGGCTGTCACGGAGGTCCCGCCGGCCGGTCCGCGGGCCAATTACCTCCAGCCGAGCGGATATGAACTTTATTAGCACCTTCTACGAGATGGCGGAGCCTTATTCGACAACCAGCACCTCGGCTTAGCATTTTCCACGGCCCGCTGATCTTCCAGAAGACGTCCAGCCGGTTTCCTCCTCACATTTTAAGCCGGCCGAGGCTTCCGGCACCCCGGCTAAGCTTTCTCCACGGCCCGCTGAGCTTCCAGGGGACCTCCGGCCGGTTCTCCCGGTGCCTCGCGCCTCGCTTTGTGAGCCGGCCGAGGCTTCCAGCACCTCGGCTGAGCGTTTCCCACGGCCCGCTGAGCTTCCAGGGGACCTCCAGCCGGTTCTCCCGGTGCCTCGCGCCTCGCTTTGTGAGCCGGCCGAGGCTTCCAGCACCTCGGCTGAGCGTTTCCCACGGCCCGCTGAGCTTCCAGGGTACCTCCAGCCGGTTCTCCCGGTGCCTCGCGCCTCGCTTTGAGAGCCGGCCGAGGCTTCCAGCACCTCGGCTGAGCGTTTTCGGCGGCCCGTTGCTCTCCCGGAGGTCGCAACGGGGAGTTACCTCCCTCTCGCGGACACGGCGAGTAAATACACCGCCTCTCGCACTTGGCGCACACTCACTCGCATTGCTACGCCTCCCGTGGCACTTTAAGCGGCCGAACGGCGGGAGTAACTACGACTCTCTTAAGGTAGGCTCACTTGACTATTTATTCATGTATTTATTTATTTTTGACGGTTCGCGGAGGCGATGACGCTCCGCGCGGGTAAACGGCGGGAGTAACTGTGACTCTCTTAAGGTAGGCTCACTTGACATCTATTTATTTATGTATTTATTTATTTTTGACGGTTCGCGGAGGCGATGACGCTCCGCGCGGGTAAACGGCGGGAGTAACTGTGACTCTCTTAAGGTAGGCTCACTTGACATCTATTTATTTATGTATTTATTTATTTTTGACGGTTCGCGGAGGCGATGACGCTCCGCGCGGGTAAACGGCGGGAGTAACTGTGACTCTCTTAAGGTAGGCTCACTTGACATCTATTTATTTATGTATTTATTTATTTTTGACGGTTCGCGGAGGCGATGACGCTCCGCGCGGGTAAACGGCGGGAGTAACTGTGACTCTCTTAAGGTAGGCTCACTTGACATCTATTTATTTATGTATTTATTTATTTTTGACGGTTCGCGGAGGCGATGACGCTCCGCGCGGGTAAACGGCGGGAGTAACTGTGACTCTCTTAAGGTAGGCTCACTTGACATCTATTTATTTATGTATTTATTTATTTTTGACGGTTCGCGGAGGCGATGACGCTCCGCGCGGGTAAACGGCGGGAGTAACTGTGACTCTCTTAAGGTAGGCTCACTTGACATCTATTTATTTATGTATTTATTTATTTTTGACGGTTCGCGGAGGCGATGACGCTCCGCGCGGGTAAACGGCGGGAGTAACTGTGACTCTCTTAAGGTAGGCTCACTTGACATCTATTTATTTATGTATTTATTTATTTTTGACGGTTCGCGGAGGCGATGACGCTCCGCGCGGGTAAACGGCGGGAGTAACTGTGACTCTCTTAAGGTAGGCTCACTTGACATTTATTTATTTATGAATTTATTTATTTTTGACGGTTCGCGGAGGCGATGACGCTCCGCGCGGGTAAACGGCGGGAGTAACTGTGACTCTCTTAAGGTAGCCTGACTCGACGTCTTTTTCAACGGTGGCTGGAGGACCCGGGCGGTTCTCGGGGGTGCGTCGCTCCTCACTTTTGACGCCCGAGGAGGCTCCCGGCACCTCGGCTACGCGTTTTCGGCGGCCCGCTGAGCTTCCAGAAGACCTCCAGCCGGTTCTCCCGGTGCTTTCCTCCTCACGTTTTAAGCCGGCCGAGGCTCCCGGCACCCCGGCCAAGCGTTTCCCACGGCCCGCTGAGCTTCCAGGGGACCTCCGGCCGGTTCTCCGCGCGCTTTCCTCCTCACTTTTAAGCCGGCCGAGGCTTCCGGCACCCCGGCCAAGCGTTTCCCACGTCCCGCTGAGCTTCCAGGGGACCTCCGGCCGGTTCTCCGCGCGCTTTCCTCCTCACATTTTAAGCCGGCCGAGGCTCCAGGCACCCCGGCTAAGCTTTCTCCACGGCCCGCTGAGCTTCCAGGGGACCTCCGGCCGGTTCTCCGCGCGCTTTCCTCCTCACTTTTAAGCCGGCCGAGGCTTCCGGCACCCCGGCCAAGCCTTTCCCACGGCCCGCTGAGCTTCCAGGGGACATCCAGCCGGTTCTCCGCGCGCCCCCCTCCTAACTCGACGCCCGAGGAGGCTCCAGGCACCCCGGCCGAGCCTTTTCGGCGGCCCGCTGATCTCCCGGAGGTCGCAACGGGGAATTGCCTCCCTCTCGCGGACACGGCGCGTAAATGCACCGCCTCTCGCACTTTGCGCACACTCACTCGCATCGCTACGCCTCCCGTGGCACTTTAAGCGACCGGGACCACCGCGAGCGCGGGCGATGACTAAGAGGCTCCCCGGCCGGCCTCGCGGAGCTCCGACGCTCCCCCGCGGGACTTCCGGCGGCCGGCCGGAGCCTCGGCACGGCTGCCGCACTCCCTAATAACACCCCGCGGACCCCCGCGAGCCGAACGCTCGCTGCCGCGGGCGACCCGTGCCAAGGCGGACGCGTGACGGCGCGGGAGCCCTCGGCACTATATCACGGTCACGTATGTAGTCAAATCGTGTAAAATCACCGTTAGTTTATTCATAATATAGGTAATAATTAAATAAATATTAACATCGCGTATATCATTAATAAACACATGTATGTATTTATTTAATAATTAAATAAATATTAACATCGCGTATAATCATGCGCAATACTTCGTGGCCGACCGGGGAACCGGCGAAGGCGGACGCATCGCGGCGCGAGAGCCGTTGGCACTTTGGAAAAATAAATAAATAAATAAATAAATAAATAATAATTCGCCGACCGGGCTCCGGGGGGAGAGGCCGATTTTTGGCCGTTCGTGGCCGACCGGGGAACCGGCGAAGGCGGACGCATCGCGGCGCGAGAGCCGTTGGCACTTTGGAAAAATAAATAAATAAATAAATAAATAATTCGCCGACCGGGCTCCGGGGCAAGAGGCCGAATTTTCGCTCGTTCGGGCCGACCGGGGAACCGGCGAAGGCGGACGCAGCGCGGCGCGAGAGCCGTTGGCACTTTGAAAAAAAAAAAAAAAAAAAAATTCGCCCACCGGGCTCCGGGGGAAGAGGCCGGCTTTTCGCCGTTCGCGGCCGACCGGGGAACCGGCGAAAGCGGACGCGCTCTCTAACGAGCCCCGCCGGCCGGAGGAAGTGCGCCCTCTGGCGGACACGCCGTTGTAAATGAATGGGGTTTGGCACTTAGTGCATTTTTCGCCCAAGTCGAAGCGCGCTCCGGGCGAGGAGGCCGGATTCTCGCCACCCGTGGCCGGCCGGGGAACCGGCCAAGGCGGACGCGCTCTCTAACGAGCCCCGCCGGCCGGAGGAAGTGCGCCCTCTGGCGGACACGCCGTTGTAAATGAATGGGGTTTGGCACTTGGTGCATTTTTCGCCCAAGTCGAAGCGCGCTCCGGGCGAGGAGGCCGGATTCTCGCCACCCGTGGCCGGCCGGGGAACCGGCGAAGGCGGATAGGCTTTCACGGAGGATCCGCCGGCTGGTCCGCGGGCCGATTAGGGTCCCGCGAGTGAGCGGTGGCGGTCCGGAATCCAGGCCGGCCAGGAGGCACCGCCAGGCGGATAGGCTTTCACGGAGGAGCCGCCGGCTGGTCCGCGGGCCGTTTAGGGTCCCGCGAGTGAGCGGTGGCGGTCCGGAATCCAGGCCGGCCAGGAGGCACCGCCAGGCGGATAGGCTTTCACGGAGGACCCGCCGGCTGGTCCGCGGGCCGTTTAGGGTCCCGCGAGTGAGCGGTCGCGGTCCGGAATCCAGGCCGGCCAGGAGGCACCGCCAGGCGGATAGGCTTTCACGGAGGACCCGCCGGCTGGTCCGCGGGCCGTTTAGGCTCCCGTAAGTTAGCGGTCGCGGTCCGGAATACAGGCCGTCCAGGAGGCACTGCCAGGCGGATACACTCTCTAACGAGCCCCGCCGGCTGGTCCGCCGGGGGAAGTGCGCCCTCTGGCGGACACGCCGTTGTAAATGAATGGGGTTTGGCACTTAGTGCATTTTTCGACCAGCGGCAACGCAGGCTGACGGGCGGCCGCTTCCACGGGCCGGTACTACTCTACGGAGGCGCTAGCCGCCTCCGGTGGGGGCCGTGTGATCTCGCTGGATGCCCGAGGACCTTCCGCGAGGCCCGGCCGCAGCTTTTACGCGCGCCCGGTCCTATTACCTGGTGGAAGCTGGAGGCCGGGGCTCCGCAGCTCGCCGCCCGGGGACCTTCCGCGAGGCCCGGCCGCAGCTTTTACGCACCACCGCTGCTATTCTCTGGCTCCGGCTTCGTCCCGGAGGGTGCTTGGGGAACGGCGGCGCACACCGCGAACGGCCGGTGGCGGTCGGCTGGTGGCGGTCGGCTGGTGGCTGTCGGCTGGTGGCGGTCGGGGGTGGCGCTTGGGGATGGCGCTTGGGGATGGTGGCTGTCGGCTGGTGGCGGTCGGCTGGTGGCGGTCGGCTGGTGGCGGTCGGCTGGTGGCGGTCGGGGGTGGCGCTTGGGGATGGCGCTTGGGGATGGTGGCTGTCGGCTGGTGGCGGTCGGCTGGTGGCGGTCGGGGGGTGGCGGTCGGGGATGGCGCTTGGGGATGGTGGCTGTCGCCTTGTGGCGGTCGGCTGGTGGCGGTCGCCTTGTGGCGGTCGCCTTGTGGCGGTCGGGGATGGCGCTTGGGGATGGTGGCTGTCGCCTTGTGGCGGTCGGCTGGTGGCGGTCGCCTTGTGGCGGTCGCCTTGTGGCGGTCGGGGATGGCGCTTGGGGATGGTGGCTGTCGCCTTGTGGCGGTCGGCTGGTGGCGGTCGGCTGGTGGCGGTCGGGGGGTGGCGGTCGGGGATGGCGCTTGGGGATGGTGGCTGTCGCCTTGTGGCGGTCGGGGGGTGGCGGTCGGGGATGGCGCTTGGGGATGGTGGCTGTCGCCTTGTGGCGGTCGGCTGGTGGCGGTCGGCTGGTGGCGGTCGGCTGGTGGCGGTCGGGGGGTGGCGGTCGGGGGTGGCGCTTGGGGATGGTGGCTGTCGCCTTGTGGCGGTCGGCTGGTGGCGGTCGCCTTGTGGCGGTCGGGGGGCGGCGGTCGGGGGTGGCGCTTGGGGATGGTGGCTGTCGGCTGGTGGCGGTCGGCTGGTGGCGGTCGGCTGGTGGCGGTCGGCTGGTGGCGGTCGGGGGTGGCGCTTGGGGATGGCGCTTGGGGATGGTGGCTGTCGCCTTGTGGCGGTCGGCTGGTGGCGGTCGCCTTGTGGCGGTCGGGGATGGCGCTTGGGGATGGTGGCTGTCGCCTTGTGGCGGTCGCCTTGTGGCGGTCGCCTTGTGGCGGTCGGGGATGGCGCTTGGGGATGGTGGCTGTCGCCTTGTGGCGGTCGGCGGTGGTGGTTTGGGACC
>NW_026061668.1:87500-92500 GCF_024217435.2 Syngnathus scovelli
ACATCTAGCCCTTGGGGGGGGAAGCCAGCAGCTACAACAACTGGGTCTCGGACCCCTTGTGAGTCCCGGGGGGTGACTCCACGCATCGTTCATGTTGCAAACAGCCTCGCAGTTGCTTCCTCGCCGGACCCAGCTCAGGGAGCCTATCCCTGTTCCTGCCTGGGCCCGCCACTGAGCATCCTACTAGCCAAGATTGACCCATGCGGCCCCGCGGCCCGACATGGCATCTGAAGCAGGAGACTCGGTCGGTTCAGGCCCCCGACCTACTTCCTTGACTAGCGCAGCAGCGATCCCATTATTCTTTCCGCTGCCTGCCGCATCGTCGCACAGGGACCTCCCATTCTTCCTCACTCGTTTTACCCTACATGCTCTTACCCTCATTGAGCATATGCACCGTGCCACCATCAACCGCGTGCGCTCCACATCGCATTAAATTGGCCGTGGGGCCCTGTATATCCAAGCTCTCCCAACGAGCTGTGGCCCATATCCGACGCCCGCCGGCCCTACCCTCATTACGGGAGGGCGGACTCATGTTCCACTGAGGAGTTCTCAGAGGCTTCGCCAGCCTGGATCCACCCGCTCCTACGGCCAGACTGACTGTGACCCCGACCTGTGCAGCTGTGTATACGGACTTTCCGAACCAAAGGAGTTTTCGCAGCCGTGGCCTGTAGAAGTGACTACAGTCCGTTTGGGGACCCCGAGCAATCATCCGGTGGTTGGTCCCCGTGGCCACCGGAGAGGTTGAAGCGCACACGACGTGCCCAACCACAAACACGCCGCCGGAAGAGGTTAAGTGTGGCTGCTTGGTCTCTTCAGCCACCCTCGGGAAGGAACTTTCATGAGCCCCTGCTGGGACAGGCAGGGGCCCGGGCACCCCCGCAGTCTCAAAGTTTCATCTCCACCATCAGAGATATCAGACCGCCGCAGAGTCCGAGACATTACACTCAGGGAGAATCTCTCACCTTTCGGGTCAGGAAGGTCACCCAGTCCGCACAGCCCCTCCCAATGCAACTGTACGTCTGCCGATTTGATGAGCCAGCACGGCAATTCTGGCCGATATCCTTGCCACGCTCTGTTCGGAGGATAATGTGTGGGTGCTGTTTCCCCCTTTCGTTTGATCGCCCAAGTGCCAAGCCTGTTCTACATCATTTCTCCTCGGGCTGGATTGGTCTGACTCATCTCCAAGCCGTCACCTGAAAGAATTATCACATGTGTTAGCGGGGCTTACTTACCTATTTGGAGTCCGGGTGGTCCCACAGCTGTCCTGACCATTTTGCTTGTTGCTTGTATTATGGTCCACCTGGCCATTTCTTCTTGCTTGTTCTACCTGGTTCCTTCTAGAGGTCGCGTCCTGCTACCCCTGTCCGTTATAGAAGGCCGCCAGCACGTCTATCGAGTACAGCAGCGCTCTCCGGCTTATCAGGACCGCAAAGGATTTACGCCTCGCAAGAGGAATCCCTAGCTTCTTGAGGACATTGTTGTTCCTTTCCGGCCACTTCCCACGTGCTCCCACTGGGAAGCCCAAGACTTCTACCTTACTTCCTCCAATTATTTCTAAGATGCGGCGTTCCACTGGTTTGTAGTGGGCTACTTTTTCAGCTGCTGCTCGTTGTAGGGAATCCCCAGTCTCGAAGCGGACGGTCACGTCGAGGATCTTCACCATCTCTTGTTTCTTCAGCACCAGGTCTGGAATCCGGAGGCCTATCCCAGGAGCTGTGACGCGCAGTTCTTTGGTCACTTCCCATCCCCACCGTTCTGCCTCGGTGGTCACCAGGTCACATATCTTGTTGTGGCGTTGTATCCTATTCCGCTTCACTGAGGCGCACTGACCCAAAATGTGCGAACATGTCTCTAGTCCCTCGTTGCATCTTCTACAGGTTGCGTCTACTCCCGATCGGCCTCTCGCACGAAACTCCTTGGTGGGGTATACCCCTGCTCTCAGTGCGAGTGCGACCAAGTAGTGTCTCTGACGGAAACTCACTTTTAGAGGATCCGCGATCCACGTGTTACTGATCGCATCGTTACGGAACAGTTCCGCTCCCACCCCTTGGACCCGCAGGGCCTCCCAAGCCAAACTTTCTGCATTCCTCCAGTCTGGGATGACTAGCTCTTTCCTTTCAGCTTCCGGGACGGTGCCCTCAGTGCCTAGTTTTGGCACCCCGTCTAGCCCTCCTCCTGCTGCCACCCACAGTCTCGCCCAGGCAGGCTTTCTTACTGCCTCAGTAGCCATATATCGCAACCACTCGTCCGGGGACGAACAGAGTCTCCAGGTGCGCCTGACCTGTGTTCTGGGAACAGTAACGGACAGCTTCAGGAGGCCCAGCCCGCCGTCTTTCGTACGTGAGTAGATGATGCCCCCGCCCGTGGAAGGGTCGAGGCGCAACCACCTTTTCACAGCCATCCGTACTCTCCCGTCAACCAGCTTCATCCTGGTCACCGATACCTTTCCCACGTCCATCCGGAAAGCCACTCTCGGGAGTAAGAATGAGTTGCATATCTTTACCTTCTGCGAGGGCTTCAGAGAGGCCCTCGAAATCTTCCGCAACCAATCGTCAACCTGTCCCGTCACATCCGGAGAGACTATCCCCCGCCACGGCTCTATATCGGCTCCCAGATATCGCACCGACTCACCTGGGCTGACCATGTGTATCTGCTGCCCACACAGCGTCCAGGCTACTCGGCTCCCATCTTCAGGGCCCATCCAGATACCGTGGCACTTACGGGGCTGGACCGCCAGTCCCGTCAGCTGGCAATAGTCCTCCAAGATCCCCAAATTCCTTCTCATTCCCTCCTCCGAGCAGCTCACCAAGACTAAGTCGTCGGCAAAGGCCAGCGTGGCGATTCGTCGGTCGCCCCAGTAGAAGTGGCTTCCATTGCGTTCGAGGCTATGGATTAGGGGATCCATAGCGAGATTGAAGAGCAGTGGGGACATCGGGTCGCCTTGCTTCACTCCAACCTCCATGAGAATGGGTTTGGTGTAGGCACCACCGCTGCCCACTCGTGTCGAGCATCCCTCATATGCTTGGTGAATCAGGTCAATTATTCGTTTATCCACTCCCCTTTGTCCCAATACACATAAGATGTGATCATGGGAGACAGAGTCGAAAGCCTTCGCAAAGTCAATGAACACGACCGCCAGCGGCCCGCCTGCCAATCTCGAGTGTCCCATGATCCCGTCAAGGATCATAAGGTTTTCTTGGCACCCACTCGCCTTGGCGACGAAACCGCGCTGCCGGGGGCTAACTGGACAGGCTCGAGTCAGCCTCATCGTCATTATCCGCCCAAACAGCCTCAACACGGCTGACCCTATCGTCACAGGTCTCCAGCCTGCCACAGTACCCAGCTCTTTGGGGTCAGTTGATTTGGGTAGTAATCGTGTCTTGCACTCCTTAAAGACTCGGGGCACGACTCCTCGTACCATCCATGTCGTGAACATCCTTGCCAATTGTTTGCCTGTCGGGTCCCAGTCCATCATTGCTTGTCTTCCAATCCCATCTGGGCCCGGTGCCGAGTTCTTACTCATTCTGGTCCAATTGGACGTCACTTCGCGCGCGAGGATTGGGTGGTAGAATGGCTCATTGTCAGCGATAAATCCCGAGTGGAAGTCTCCTAGCCCGTGAAATGGTCTCCGTGTTTCCCATTTCTCACTGAACTTTTCATATACTAACGCTCGTGGCAAATTGCACCCTTGGGGCGTCAGGCCATCTAGGACCCGCCGTGCCAGCCCCTTTATCGCTACCGAGTAGCCACGTTGTTGGAGGTAGAATACCTCTCTCTTCTGGTTGAGACGCCTCTCCCAGCCTTTCATTTGTCGGCCCCCCACTCCAGGCCTCACTGACTCGGCTGGCCATACTACTTTGCCCCCAAGCGCTCTCATGACGTCCGAAGCCCAGGACTCAATCAACTCCGGTTTCAGTTTTGCTTCCCGTATCATGGCAGCAGTGGCACGGTGTTCCTCATCACCGGCCTCCAATATCGCCAGAACTCTATCTTCTACGAGCTCTGGCAGAGTTGATGGCGGAGACCATTTAGGGAGTAGCGCCCTGTCCGCCAGTGCCCTCCTTCTCGCCTCCGTCACACTGGGTGTCCTGTTACCACACAGGGACCTCCACTTCGTCCTCACTTGCTCTCTAGTCTTACCCGTATCCAACACCCGGGCGACTACCTTATATATCATCCGATTCCCTTCATGTTCCTTCATCAGTTCTTTCAGGCGCTCCACCTCCGCCACTTCCCAGAGCTTAGGAGCTGTCGGAACCTCTGACATCCGGCTCTTTCCCCTCTCGGACCCGAACCATTCACTTGTGTGTGCGAGTCGTTTATGCTGGGATACTCCGGCAGGTGTTTGAAAACATCGCCCACAGAGGTTACAAGCGATCCCTGGATCATCGCCCACCCCGCGCGTCCCTCCACATTTGGGGACATGGCACATGATGGAATGACTATTACCGTCTTGTCTTCCACATCTTCGGCACTCGTATCCAATCTTAACACCCGCGTGCCGGAACTCAAAGTGTTTCCCCAGTTTCCGAATGCCAATAATCACTGCATCACACATAGGACAGCTGGTGTCCAGCCGGGGTAGATGTACCATGATCTCTTCAGAGGAACCCGCTACTGTCTGGCTCGGGGCTGGCTGATCAGTTTCGGCCTCACTTTCAGTTTCCGTTCCCTCTCCTCCTCGAGTACTCCGTAGGGAATACTCGCCCTCTTGGCCTGTAGCCGTGACTACAGGCCGGTCGGGGACCCTGCGCAATGCCTCCAGTGGTTGGTCCCCTTGGCCCCTGGAGAGGTTGATTCGTTGTCCGTCCACGTGCCCAACCTCAAGCACGTCACGGGGAGGTCGCTCTGGTAGCAACAGCCCCTCTCCGAGCTGCGCCCCTGCCGCTTTTGATAACCCAGAACGGCAATCCTGGGCGGTTTGATTAATTCCAAACATGCCTTACGGCCATACTATCCTAAGGATCGTAATGGGAATGTCGATTCCAGCCTCCACCGGG
>NW_026061668.1:95000-104220 GCF_024217435.2 Syngnathus scovelli
CGCGGCGCTGCGCCGGCGACTTTGCCCGCGCGAGGCACGCTTTGCGATGGCCCGAGGCGGGAAGCTGCGCCCCGTCCGAGTCAGACTCGGTCGTTGCGGCCCGCCCGGTCACGCGATGCGGCCAGGATGCGGAGTTTTGCCGGCGCTGGGGGGATCCGGAAGGACGAAGGGGCGACGGTGGCGGTCACAGCTCGTCGCCTCCGTGACCCAGACGGGACTGTGCGCACCCCGAGTCAGACTCGGTTCGGCGCGGCCCGCTGCGGCCGGCTGGCGAGGTGAGATGTGGGCCATTGCCGCGCTCCCGACGAACCGTTCCGGGGGGCTGGTGACGTCGCGCGTTCGGCGCTGATGCTGCGACCGGGAGGGAAGCTGCGCCCCGTCCGAGTCAGACTCGGTCGTTGCGGCCCCCCCGAGCCCGCACGCCTCACGCGGAGGGGTCATACGCCCCGGCGGCCACGATAGACGCCTCCCGCTTCGCGGTGGTCGGGAAGGCGTGTGCGGATATGTGCGGAGGTTGGGACTCGGGCTTGGTCTTTGAGAAATCGGTTTCGCGGTCGACCGGCGCGGCCGGCGGACGCCCACGTGGCGTGCCGCAAGTCGGATCGCGCGCTCGGCCTCCGTGGATGGCCTCTGGGTGAGGTTGAGCCGGGGCGTCTCGGTTTCGCTGCCGTACGGTTCGCGCTAGGCCTGCGCGGGCGGCGCGGGGCGCGCGCTCGCGCGGCGGCCTAGCGCTGGAGTGCGACCCGCAAGTGGGGAGGAACCGTCCACCCAACGCCGGCGGTAGCCGGGGCCGGTGGGGGCCCTACCAAGGCGGGTCATGGGCGCATGTCGGTCAGGTTATAAGAGTGTTTTTTTCGCTCCGGGCTAGAGCCGGGTGAGGTCGTCTCGAACCACGTGCCTGAAGGCCGCCTCGCGCCGGATTCGGCCCCGCTCATTCGTCGGAGTGACCGCCCGACGCGGGCATCGCTAGATTAGCCGTGGCCCCGATCCTTCCCCATCGACAGCCTTTCGCCCCCTTCGCTCCGGCCTCTGAGGCGGCCGGTACCCCTTTCTTGGATGAGACAGAACCCTTGACGGGCCGTTCGCAGATTTTTGCCCGGCCTGTGTTTAAGGAGGCGGCCGGTACCTCCCTCCTTGGATGACCAACAACCCTTGACGGGCCATTCGCAGATTTTTGCCCGGCCTGTGTTTAAGGAGGCGGCCGGTACCTCCCTCCTTGGATGACCTTCTACCCTTGACGGGCCATTCGCAGATTTTTGCCCGGCCTGTGTTTAAGGAGGCGGCCGGTACCTCCCTCCTTGGATGACCTTCTACCCTTGACGGGCCATTCGCAGATTTTTGCCCGGCCTGTGTTTAAGGAGGCGGCCGGTACCTCCCTCCTTGGATGACCCACTACCCTTGACGGGCCCATTCGCAGATTTTTGCCCAGCCTGTGTTTAGGGAGGCGACCGGTCCTCCGTAGCTTGATCGGATTTCCCTTCCGGCCTGTGTTTAAGGAGGCGGCCGGTCCTCCGTAGCTTGATCGGATTTCCCTTCCAGCCTGTGTTTAAGGAGGCGGCTGGTCCTCCCCGGTCGGTTGCCAAGCGACCGGGACCCGCAAGTGGGCAGGAACCGTCCACCCAACGCCGGCGAGCCGGGGCCGGTGGGGGCCCTACCAAGGCGGGTCTAACTTCAGGCGGTGCAAACGGGGGAGGGGGGTAAGGACGGCTGCCGGGAGCAGACAGCCGTCCCCGGGAGGGGGTAGTAGCTTCGCGGCGGCCGCCGGGAGCAGACGGCCGTCCGCGGATTCTGCCAATGCCTGTAGGACTTTGAATATTTCACAGCCGTGCTGTGGCACTTAGAAAATTTTTCAGAGATGTGGCACTTAGAAAGTTTTTCAGAGATGTGGCACTTAGAAAGTTTTTCAGAGATGTGGCACTTAGAAAGTTTTTCAGAGATGTGGCACTTTGAACATTTTTGAGAGATGTGGCACTTTGAAAATTTTTGAGAAATGTGGCACTTTGAAAATTTTTGAGAAATGTGGCACTTTGAAAATTTTTGAGAAATGTGGCACTTAGAAAATTTTCTCTCTCTCTCTGGAAGTGCCGTGCCTTCTTCAGTTCTGCTATCCGAGCAGGGGACGCTTGCTGGCGGCCGTTACCAGCGCTCGGACCAGGCCCAATTGATTTGCATGGAAAACAATTGCGTCCCCCATGCTCGTTCTGACTATATTTTGCGAAAGGGGGGTAAAGTGATGAGTACACTAAGTGGGGGGACCAACCCATGTACTCTAGAAAAAGTACATGGGTTGACAAAAGACCAGTTCGTACTGCACCCCTGGTACCCAAACCCCTGGTACCTTTAGGCACTTAGAAAAATTTCGCCCAAATTTGGAGGTCGCTCCAGGGGAAGAGGCCGAATTTTCGCCTATTACGGCCGACCGCGGGAACCAGCCGAGGCGGACGCTTTTCGGCGCAAGAGCCGTTGGCACTTAGAAAATATTCGCTAAACTTCAAAGGACCTCCAGGGGAAGAGGCCGAATTGTCACTTTTTCTGGCCGACATCGGGAACCAGCCGAGTCGGACTCTTTACGGCGGAGCAGCCGTTGGCACTTAGAAAATATTCGCCAAACTCGGCCGGACTTCCAGGGGAAGAGGCCGAATTGTCACTTGTTCTGCCCGACATCGGGAACCAGCCGAGTCGGACACTTTAAGGCGGAGCAGCCGTTGGCACTTAGAAAATATTCGCCAAACTTGAACGGACCTCCAGGGGAAGAGGCCGAATTTTCACCTGTTCTGGCCGACATCGGGAACCAGCCGAGTCGGACGCTTTTCGGCGCAAGAGCCGTTGGAACTTAGAAAATATTCGCTAAACTTCAAAGGACCTCCAGGGGAAGAGGCCGAATTGTCACTTGTTCTGGCCGACATCGGGAACCAGCCGAGTCGGACTCTTTACGGCGGAGCAGCCGTTGGCACTTAGAAAATATTCGCCAAACTCGGCCGGACTTCCAGGGGAAGAGGCCGAATTGTCACTTGTTCTGCCCGACATCGGGAACCAGCCGAGTCGGACACTTTAAGGCGGAGCAGCCGTTGGCACTTAGAAAATATTCGCCAAACTTGAACGGACCTCCAGGGGAAGAGGCCGAATTTTCACCTGTTCTGGCCGACATCGGGAACCAGCCGAGTCGGACGCTTTAAGGCGGAGCAGCCGTTGGCACTTAGAAAATATTCGTTAAACTTGAAAGGACCTCCAGGGGAAGAGGCCGAATTGTCACTTGTTCTGGCCGACATCGGGAACCAGCCGAGTCGGACGCTTTAAGGCGGAGCAGCCGTCGGCACTTAGAAAATATTCGTTAAACTTGAAAAGACCTCCAGGGGAAGAGGCCGAATTGTCACTTGTTCTGGCCGACATCGGGAACCAGACGAGTCGGGCCCTTTAAGGCTGAGCAGCCCTTGGCACTTAGGAAATATTTGCCTTAACTCGGCCGGACTTCCAGGGGAAGAGGCCGGATTTTCACTTGTTCTGGCCAACATCGGGAACCAGCCGAGTCGGACACTTAAAGGCTGAGCAGCCGTTGGCACTTAGGAAATATTTGCCTTAACTCGGCCGGACTTCCAGGGGAAGAGGCCGGATTTTCACTTGTTCTGGCCGACATCGGGAACCAGCCGAGTCGGACACTTTAAGGCTGAGCAGCCGTTGGCACTTAGGAAATATTTGCCTTAACTCGGCCGGACTTCCAGGGGAAGAGGCCGATTTTTCACTTGTTCTGGCCGACCGGGGGAACCAGCCGAGTCGGACACTTTACGGCGGAGCAGCCGTTGGCACTTAGGAAATATTCGCCAAAATGTTCCGGACCTCCAGGGGAAGAGGCCAAATTTTCACTTGTTCTGGCCGACCGGGTGAACCGGCCGAGGCGGACACTTTACGGCGGAGCAGCCGTTGGCACTTAGGAAATATTCGCCAAAATGTTCCGGACCTCCAGGGGAAGAGGCCAAATTTTCACTTGTTCTGGCCGACCGGGTGAACCGGCCGAGGCGGACACTTTACGGCGGAGCAGCCGTTGGCACTTAGGAAATATTCGCCAAAATGTTCCGGACCTCCAGGGGAAGAGGCCGAATTTTCACTTGTTCTGGCCGACCGGGGGAACCAGCCGAGGCGGACACTTTACGGCGGAGCAGCCGTTGGCACTTAGGAAATATTCGCCAAAATGTTCCGGACCTCCAGGGGAAGAGGCCGAATTTTCGCTCGTTCGGGCCGACCGGGAGAACCAGCCGAGGCGGACACTTTACGGCGGTTGAGCCGTTGGCACTTAGAAATTATTCAGACTTCCATCAAACACACATCGGCCTTTTGCCGTCACTGCCCGGGATGGGCACCGTGGTAGCTCGGACAGTTCGCGTGACAGCTTCCGCTGGCACTTAGACAATTTTTAAAATGAAAATAAACAGTTCTGCACATACGTGCCGACTATATTTTGCGAAATGGGGGTAAAGTGATGAGTACACTAAGTGGGGGGACCAAGTACATAAAGCCCACCCCTGGTACCTCAGAGAGGCCGAATTGACACATTTTGTGTCCGACCGCGGGAACCAGCCGAGGCGGACGCTTTTCGGCGCAAGAGCCGTTGGCACTTAGAAAATATTCGTTAATCTTGAACGGACCTCCAGGGGAAGAGGCCGAATTTTCACTTGTTCTGGCCGACATCGGGAACCAGCCGAGGCGGACGCTTTTCGGCGCAAGAGCCGTTGGCACTTAGAAAATATTCGTTAATCGTGAACGGACCTCCAGGGGAAGAGGCCGAATTTTCACTTGTTCTGGCCGACATCGGGAACCAGCCGAGGCGGACGCTTTTCGGCGCAAGAGCCGTTGGCACTTAGAAAATATTCGTTAATCTTGAACGGACCTCCAGGGGAAGAGGCCGAATTTTCACTTGTTCTGGCCGACATCGGGAACCAGCCGAAGCGGACGCTTTACGGCGGAGCAGCCGTTGGCACTTAGAAAATATTCGTTAATCTTGAACGGACCTCCAGGGGAAGAGGCCGAATTTTCACTTGTTCTGGCCGACATCGGGAACCAGCCGAGTCGGACGCTTTTCGGCGCAAGAGCCGTTGGCACTTAGAAAATATTCGTTAATCTTGAACGGACCTCCAGGGGAAGAGGCCGAATTTTCACTTGTTCTGGCCGACATCGGGAACCAGCCGAGTCGGACTCTTTACGGCGGAACAGCCGTTGGCACTTAGGAAATATTCGCCGAACTCGGCCGGACTTCCAGGGGAAGAGGCCGAATTTTCACTTGTTCTGGCCGACATCGGGAACCAGCCGAGTCGGACTCTTTACGGCGGAGCAGCCGTTGGCACTTAGGAAATATTTGCCAAAATGTTCCGGACCTCCAGGGGAAGAGGCCGAATATTCACTTGTTCTGGCCGACATCGGGAACCAGCCGAGTCGGACACTTTACGGCGGAGCAGCCGTTGGCACTTAGGAAATATTCGCCAAACTTGGCCGGACTTCCAGGGGAAGAGGCCGAATGTCCACTTGTTCTGGCCGACATCGGGAACCAGCCGAGTCGGACGCTTTACGGCGGAGCAGCCGTTGGCACTTAGGAAATATTTGCCTTAACTCGGCCGGACTTCCAGGGGAAGAGGCCGAATTTTCACTTGTTCTGGCCGATATCGGGAACCAGCCGAGTCGGACTCTTTACGGCGGAACAGCCGTTGGCACTTAGGAAATATTCGCCTTAAGTCGGCCGGACTTCCAGGGGAAGAGGCCGATTTTTCACTTGTTCTGGCCGACCGGGGGAACCAGCCGAGTCGGACACTTTACGGCGGAGCAGCCGTTGGCACTTAGGAAATATTCGCCAAAATGTTCCGGACCTCCAGGGGAAGAGGCCAAATTTTCACTTGTTCTGGCCGACCGGGTGAACCGGCCGAGGCGGACACTTTACGGCGGAGCAGCCGTTGGCACTTAGGAAATATTCGCCAAAATGTTCCGGACCTCCAGGGGAAGAGGCCGAATTTTCACTTGTTCTGGCCGACCGGGGGAACCAGCCGAGGCGGACACTTTACGGCGGAGCAGCCGTTGGCACTTAGAAATTATTCAGACTTCCATAAACACACATCGGCCTTTTGCCGTCACTGCCCGGGATGGGCACCGTGGTAGCTCGGACAGTTCGTTTGACAGCTTCCGCTGGCACTTAGACAATTTTTAAAATGAAAATAAACAGTTCTGCACATACGTGCCGACTATATTTTGCGAAAGGGGGGTAAAGTGATGAGTACACTAAGTGGGGGGACCAAGTACATAAAGCCTACCCCTGGTACCTCAGAGAGGCCGAATTGACACATTTTGTGTCCGACCGCGGGAACCAGCCGAGGCGGACGCTTTTCGGCGCAAGAGCCGTTGGCACTTAGAAAATATTCGCTAAACTTCAAAGGACCTCCAGGGGAAGAGGCCGAATTGTCACTTTTTCTGGCCGACATCGGGAACCAGCCGAGTCGGACACCTTACGGCGGAAGAGCCGATGGCACTTAGAAAATATTCGTTAAACTTCAACTGACCTCCAGGGGAAGAGGCCGATTTTTCACTTGTTCTGGCCGACATCGGGAACCAGCCGAGTCGGACGCTTTTCGGCGCAAGAGCCGTTGGCACTTAGAAAATATTCGTTAATCTTGAACGGACCTCCAGGGGAAGAGGCCGAATTTCCACTTATTCTGGCCGACATCGGGAACCAGCCGAGTCGGACGCTTTACGGCGGAGCAGCCGTTGGCACTTAGAAAATATTCGTTAATCTTGAACGGACCTCCAGGGGAAGAGGCCGAATTTTCACTTGTTCTGGCCGACATCGGGAACCAGCCGAGTCGGACGCTTTACGGCGGAGCAGCCGTTGGCACTTTGAAAATATTCGTTAAACTTCAACTGACCTCCAGGGGAAGAGGCCGAATTTCCACTTGTTCTGGCCGACATCGGGAACCAGCCGAGTCGGACGCTTTACGGCGGAAGAGCCGATGGCACTTAGAAAATATTCGTTAAACTTGACAGGACCTCCAGGGGAAGAGGCCGAATTTTCGCTCGTTCAGGCCGACCGGAGGAACCGGCCGAGTCGGACACCTTACGGCGGAAGAGCCGATGGCACTTAGAAAATATTCGCCAAAATGTTCCGGACCTCCAGGGGAAGAGGCCGAATTTTCACTTGTTCAGGCCGACCGGAGGAACCGGCCGAGTCGGACACCTTACGGCGGAAGAGCCGATGGCACTTAGAAAATATTCGTTAAACTTGACAGGACCTCCAGGGGAAGAGGCCGAATTTTCGCTCGTTCGGGCCGACCGGAGGAACCGGCCGAGTCGGACACCTTACGGCGGAAGAGCCGATGGCACTTAGAAAATATTCGCCAAAATGTTCCGGACCTCCAGGGGAAGAGGCCGAATTTTCGCTCGTTCGGGCCGACCGGAGGAACCAGCCGGGTCGGACACGTTACGGCGCAACAGCCGTTGGCACTTTGAAAATATTCGCCAAAATGTTCCGGACCTCCAGGGGAAGAGGCCGTATTTTCGCTCGTTCGGGCCGACCGGAGGAACCGGCCGGGTCGGACACGTTACGGCGCAACAGCCGTTAGCACTTAGAAATTATTCGTTAAACTTGAACGGACCTCCAGGGTTAAGAGGCCGAATTTTCGCTCGTTCGGGCCGACCGGAGGAACCAGCCGGGTCGGACACTTTACGGCCCAACAGCCGTTGGCACTTTGAAAATATTCGCCAAAGTCGTCCGGACCTCCAGGGGAAGAGGCCGAATTTTCGCTCGTTCGGGCCGACCGGAGGAACCAGCCGGGTCGGACACTTTACGGCGGAACGGCCGTTGGCACTTTGAAAATATTCGCCAAAATGTTCCGGACCTCCAGGGGAAGAGGCCGAATTTTCGCTCGTTCGGGCCGACCGGAGGAACCGGCCGGGTCGGACACGTTACGGCGCAACAGCCGTTGGCACTTTGAAAATATTCGCCAAAATGTTCCGGACCTCCAGGGGAAGAGGCCGAATTTTCGCTCGTTCGGGCCGACCGGAGGAACCAGCCGGGTCGGACACTTTACGGCCCAACAGCCGTTGGCACTTTGAAAATATTCGCCAAAGTCGTCCGGACCTCCAGGGGAAGAGGCCGAATTTTCGCTCGTTCAGGCCGACCGGAGGAACCAGCCGGGTCGGACACGTTACGGCGCAACAGCCGTTCGCACTTAGAAAATATTCGCCAAAGTCGTCCGGACCTCCAGGGGAAGAGGCCGAATTTTCGCTCGTTCGGGCCGACCGGAGGAACCAGCCGGGTCGGACACGTTACGGCGGAACAGCCGTTGGCACTTTGAAAATATTCGCCAAAATGTTCCGGACCTCCAGGGGAAGAGGCCGAATTTTCGCTCGTTCGGGCCGACCGGGAGAACCAGCCGAGGCGGACACTTTACGGCGGTTGAGCCGTTGGCACTTAGAAATTATTCAGACTTCCATCAAACACACATCGGCCTTTTGCCGTCACTGCCCGGGATGGGCACCGTGGTAGCTCGGACAGTTCGTGTGACAGCTTCCGCTGGCACTTAGAAAATTTTTAAAATGAAAATAAACAGTTCTGCACATACGTGCCGACTATATTTTGCGAAAGGGGGGTAAAGTGATGAGTACACTAACTGGGGGGACCAAGTACATAAAGCCTACCCCTGGTACCTCAGAGAGGCCGAATTTTCGAATTCTGAGGCCGAGCTGGGGAACCAGACGAGGCGGACACTTTTCCGAGCGAGAGCCGATGGCACTTAGAAAATTTTCGGCTAAGTCGGCAGGACTTCCAGAGCGAGAGGCCGAATATTCGTCATCTGTGGCCGACCGGGGAACCAGCGAAGGCGGATAGGCGGTCACGGAGGTCCCGCCGGCTGGTCCGCGGGCCAATTTGGGTCCCGTAATTTAGCGGTCGCGGTCCGGAATCCACGCCGAGCGGGGAACCAGCGGAGGCGGATAGGCGGTCACGGAGGTCCCGCCGGCTGGTCCGCGGGCCAATTGGGGTCCCGTAAGTTAGCGGTCGCGGCCCGGAATTCGCGCCGGCCGGGGAACCAGCGCAGGCGGATAGGCGGTCACGGAGGTCCCGCCGGCTGGTCCGCGGGCCAATCGGGGTCCCGTAAGTTAGCGGTCGCGGCCCGGAATTCGCGCCGGCCGGGGAACCAGCGCAGGCGGATAGGCGGTCACGGAGGTCCCGCCGGCTGGTCCGCGGGCC